>NC_056741.1:843561816-843814316 GCF_019279795.1 Protopterus annectens
CACATAGTTATTGATGGTACAGTATGGAAGCTATTCTTTTGCATTATGTCCAGCCTTAATTGTATAGACTGTAATGGAGCAAAATGTATTAATTTGCTCTTTAGTTCTCACCATTTAAAATTCCCTGTCCCTTACACATTTTGAAAATTAAGATATAGCTTCACTTTTAGAACTGGGCATGTGCACTTAAAAATTCATCTTGAAGCATTTATGTATGTTGTTTGTGATAGGTTGCTATCATGTAAGAAAACGTGGCAGCCTGCAAATTTCTTACCTGTACTTTGAAGGCATACAGACTACATGTGAAGGAGACTGTCACATACTTGACTGAATGCTGCTGTGTTGTGCTATTCTGTCTTGTTACTCATTGACTGTCAATATTTTAAACCTCTGTGGATTGCCGCTGTGTGTATGGTACATAAAATGGTACATGGGACAGAATGAATTCTGCTACAGTGGTACTTGTTGTAATATATAGTTTACCAAGTACCCATTTTATTTTATTTTATTTGTGTTTTAATAGCTGGGTTTGTGGTCCCATTTTCATTGGAGATCCATGGAGAAAATCTCCAAGTAATAAAGAACAAACACATTATATGAGAAAATGACAACATAACTGATATGTTTACAATAATTAATTTTAGTAGATATGCACATTAATGCTGTAGTGATTGAGTAAGGGACAGCAGTCTGGAGGCAGTAGTTACATTATTTTATGTGATACTCCCAGATTTAAAAGTTAGTTATAGTACAGTAAAAGAATAATATATTGAAGTAAGTAATAGTATCAGTAATCACTGTCCTGTACTGTCTTGTACTACAAATGCTTGTGTTGTACAGAATATTGTATACTGTCTATTATCTTATACTGTCTCGTACTACCAATAACTCAACCTGTATGAAAAGGAAGTACAATGTATATTTATGTATTTGGAACTGTTTAATTTTTACATGTGTATTGCTATAATATTCAAAAAGGTATTAGAAATGTCTCATGACAGGCGATCTATCCCAAAATTACATAATGTTGGATGACTCTTAACAAATCTCAAACTAAATAAGTTCAAAACAATATTCTTTATACTCTCTGTATACCAGTGGGTGGTAATATCTCAACTACAGAAGACATACTGTGCTGGCTAACTAACATCAAACTAGAAACCATAATAATGGGTGATCTTAATATTGACTTCACACACTGTACCTCAGAAAAGGGGTACCACTCATAAATCTCTGTAGTTTTACGCAAGTTATTAATATACCAACCAAAGTGAACAAACCTAGTAGCAAGCAATCCATTCTGGACTGGATCTCAGCCAGTAAACTGAACAACATAACAGGCTGTAGGTGCCTACCTGACATCACTAGTGACTATCCTCCTACCTTCACTCTCAGACATGCTCTCAACTAAACAAATAAAGTAACAAAAAATACTCCAAAAGTCAAAGTAAAAACAACACAGAATGTCCCCAAAGTAATCTTGAAGCAAGTACATAATGTCTCTAATTTCACTGAAAGCACTTTCATTGACAGTGTAAAACAATGTGACTGGAGATCAATAAAAACAATGCCCTAGATCTGGCAGTTTCTTATTCTAATAACACAGTATTAGACATACTTAATTAACCATCATGCCCCACTAAGAACCAAAAATGTTAGATCAAACACTGTCTTTTGACTCATAAAAGACACCAAAATCTTCATGATAACCAAGGATAAAGCTTGATGTCAATGGCGAAACATGAAATTCAACACTCACTTTACTTCAGGCAGATTAGAAGCCTAACCAAAAAACAAATCAAATCATTTAGAAAAGTTTACTTCACAAGCCCATAGCTAAAACACAAAAATAATCCTAAACTCTTCTGGAAATCCATAAACAGCTTATTACAACCTGGCGACCCTACTGTTCCTGCACCCTCAAACAGCTTAGATAATATAGCCAACTAGATTAACTTTTACTTTATCCATACCATCCTCTAACTACTTAAAAACAGTCATCAGTCAACACTCACAATTCCACAACTATCTCACAACTCTGAAAACATGTTTAACTTTCAACCTGTCCTTACTGCTTTAATAAAAAAACACTTATTAAAACATGAAGCCAACAAATATAGCAGCTGACAGTCTCCCATCAGAATATCTAAAAATTGCTGCTGATGTTGTAGCACATCCCATCTCTATCCTGATAAATCGCTCAATTTAACAAAATATAGTTCCAACCTTATGGAAAAAAATATCTCATAATATCATTTCATAAAGGTGGCATATTCACTAACTACCTCCCATTCTCCTGTCCTATCTCAACTCTCTAGAATACTGGAAAAATGTATTCACTCACAACTCTCAAAATACCTCGTAACTCATAACCATATATTTTAATACCCAGCATGGTTTCAGCCCACAACATAACAAACCACATCCCTACTAAACTTTACTAATAATCTGATATCCTAAATTAAGACGGAAACAAAGGTAACACTGTCACATCAGTTAATACTAACGAGACTCTCTACCCTTCACCTTTCCAGTCAGCTCCAACCAGATTCCATAGCCACTAATCTGACCGACAACAAGTCATACAATAGAAACGGACCACTCACCAAAAGAAAGATAAATCCAAACAACAGCCACAGATAAAAATAAATGAATTTATTAACTTCTCAACCCTCTAGTGCCTCGGCAAAAAGCCTTCAAGAAGTGAACACACAATAAAAAAAAATATATATATATATATATTCTAAAACTTGTTAAACAATTTTTTTCAAATCAATTAATTAATTAATTAATTAAATGCTTCCAATTGCACTCAATATTCAATCCACTTGGTACTAATGTATTGTATTTTAAAATATATACAGATTCATTATGGAGTAATTTATCCGTAAGGGGTCCTTTCACTCACATTGACAATTATTTGTTCCAAAATACTCCCCTTTAAACACTTTGGATCACTTTCATGAAACTTTTTAAAATGCATACCCAGAGGACTTTCAACACATGCATTTCTAATATGCCTAACATGTTCTTGCAGTCTTACTTTAACATACCTCTGGCTTTCCCCTATGTAAAACAACTCACATGGACATTTTAAAATATAAATTACTCTTTTTGTGTTACAAAAAATTCCCCTGAGGGGTAAAATAAAAACAGGACTGCACAGTTTTCTTCCCAGTATCAATTGCAGTTTCACAAGGATCTACTTTGGCCCCCTTCTTATTCAGTATATCCAACAAAATGGCAAAACTGGTTCAGTATGTAGACAACCTCACCCTTCTGTGATGAACACCAGACACTGGCAAAATATTTAAGAATGCTCAGGTATCCTTCACATCCATAGCAACATGGCTACAAAACCACAACCTCCTCCTTAATCCCCTACCCAAAAATAAGCTGTTATTCACCCCTAATCACTTCACAACCCTAAAAAAATCATTACACATTACTACTAGCAAAAATGTAGTTCTTGAAATAGTACCACATAGCAAGTTACTAGGTATCACAATAGATAACAGCTTGAGATATGATCACCATATTGCCCACACAATCAATAAAAACACATCACATACTTGGCTTTCTTTACATAACCACACCTTGCATCAGTAACAGGGCAAGAAGATCAGTAGCAATAGCTTATCTCCTGTCAACCCTCCTCAGTGCTTCACCTGTTCTCACAAACCTAAATATAACCACAAAAAAACAAAATTTTCAGACTCTTATAACAAAGTTGTATGCTTCACTGACTTGTACCACTGTGCTATGCTCAAACAATTTAACTGGTTGGAGCTGCCTCTCCACCTTAACTACACTGAACTGACGACCGCCCACGCCTTAGTATATAAACCAGGCAACTGCCTAGCTCTAAAATGCAAAATACAAATTTCAAATATACAAACCAAAAATGAACTTACTCTTCACTGATAAATTTGATACAGACTACTAAATCTCTAAACTCAACCAGTAACTCTTATACTCTTAACTATGTAGCCAAGCGATGTAACTCGATTCAGTTGCAAATCAAACATACAGAAAACCCATCAAAATTCTGATGAAGGATCACTTAATTAAATCTTGTATCTGTTCCTGACACGGTCCAGATTAACCAATTCAACCTCCATGACTTTTAATCCTTAACTCCTTCTCTATGGAGCTAATTCTCACCATGTTAGAATAATATATGTATGTGTATGCCTACAGTAATACTACTGTGCAATTGTTTCAGAAGCCATTGAGAACACATATATTAATATTGTGGTGATTTAATACTATAAAATCAATTTCAAAATTTTAAATGTCACATCAATGTCACTTTGTCAGAGCAGTGTATACTATTGATTAACATCTTGCAAACTCTTGATTATATTGAACCTAATATGCATGTAATTTTACTAATGTTGATTATTTTTCCCTGGGCCTCTGATGAAAAGGATAATGTTTTCTTCCCAGTTGGACTCTCATGGTAAACAAATGCAAATAAATAATACATAAATACATGTTGTGGTTGATCATTTGGCCTATGCATTTTAAAATAATTACTGTCAAAATCAGAACCTGTTATAAAGAAACTACAGCTTAATTTTAAAAGGACAGTAATTTGCAAAACTAAGGAGCTGAAATATCTGCTGCTTACATAGTATGAAATATTCTTCCTGGAATTCAGAAATATTTGCTGCATTGTAGTAGGCAGTTATGTGCACTGAGCATTCGCACACAATGTGTATGCAATTCAGAGATGCACTTAGAGCGAGTGGAGGAGGCAGAACAACATAGTTACTCACAGTAAATGCTAATGGCAGTATAATGACCTGGTAGACCAACAGTATTAACATGAATGTCTCATTGTATACAGGTGAGGGTAAATAATATGGCAGAGTGATTCAGAAACATATAAAGTCCATGATATGATGTTCTAGTAGCAGAATTATGTTATGAGTTGGCATAGCTTTAGTGAAGGTGTAAATGCAACAGGCTATTTATTATTGCTGTTAGCAGCCACAGTGGTGGGTGCCATCACCCTCAGAGATACCATGTCAACCAGCTGTGCTTCACATTCCAAGGCCTTCATGACACCAATGCTGTAGACTGGTACTGTAAGGATTGGGCCATCATAAAGGAGCTAGCAGATGTGTTGGCCTCATGTGCAGCCTCAAGGGAGTCATGGATTATCTATCCCAGTGGATACTAAGATACATTCGGCCTTACGAATATTAGCTAGGGGGATGTTTCAGCAACCATCAGAGGGCATAGTGGAGGTATCCCAAGCATCAGCCTCTGGAATACTCCATCAGTTCCTTGATGCCCTGCTACAGCACTTAGAGGAACATATATATGGTTTGCACATACCACAGAGGAACTAGCAGGACTTTTATGAAATAGTCCATTTCCCCTGAGGTGCTAGGGACCATAGATTACGCATGCATCAAAGTAAGGTCCCACCTGGTGAGATGGGAATAAGGTATGTGAGCCGTAAAGATTGTCACTTTATCAGCTGCCAACTTATCTGTAATAAATAGAGTATTAAATTCAAGTGTCTGCAAACTACACAGGTAACTACCATGACTTCTATATATGGCACATGTATGACCTTCATCAACAGTTTGTGAAGGATAAATTTCCCCAGGGGCATCTTATTGGTAGTGCTGAATATGCCATGGAGCCCTGGTTGATGACATATCAGAAATCCAAAGACTGCGACCAACATTGGATACAGCTATGCCCTATCCCAAACATGAGTCTTTGTGCAGCATGCATTTGGGCTGCTAAGGGCATGCTTTGCTTTCACTGCCTGGATGTATCTGCTGGTGCTCTGCAGTATAACCCTAGCACAATTGCCAAGATATTTTTAATGGGTGCAATGTTACACAACATTATATTGAGGAAGCAATTGTAGCAAAAGGAGCATCTCCCTCTGCACTAGGCAATGGAGGGTGAGGCAGATAAGGAGTTAGTGGATGACCAAGCAGCAAAGAAAGACTATAAAATACAGAGGCAGCAGAGTACACAGTGGCATCATCAAGAGGCAGCTGCTAATGCATAGCTCTGACCCATAGTAAAGATTATACATTATATTAAAATGTGATGCATGCAAACTCACAAACAGTTTGTGCTTACCCATGCATAAACTGGCCACACTGTGCATCAGACATAGGCAACCCAAGTAACAAAGTACTAAGGGCAGGGCATAGTTGTCATCATTTGCACAGGTCGGGGAGGGAACACAAATGTGCAATTTTTTCAACAGGGAAATGTTTGGTGCTGTAGAAACTGACAATATTAGAGTGCATTGTGGGTCTGAAATGGGAGTGGAGGGGAATACCATAAAATGCTTTGGGAACGGCAACTGACACTTTGTGGGTGTTGAACTGGGGGTTTTGGGTGTGTGTGTCTCTCTGTATGCTGGGTTATAGCTTCAGCAGATGGTGTTGCACTGTTGCTTGATCTTATGGACAGGTTCAAGGCATCCATAAAAGAATTGCAGGCTTCATATGCATGACTTTGTCCACAGGAGCTGCCTCTTCCAGAAGTTTCACTGGTAGGAATACATCCTTGTCCAGAGATGGAAGTGATTTGTGACTGTGAGCACTGAAATCCACCAGGAGTAGTGGTGGCACTAGCTTAATTGGCTCTGGGATGCACTGTCATACCCTCATGCATCCTCGCACTTAATGTTGCTGTGCTGTGGAACTGGTGGCACTATGTGACTGTGACCTAGATCTCCCACTTCTATTTCAGGCACCTTCATTGGAGCCAGAGGTGGAGCGGCTTTGTGATATACTCCTGATGTGTCCTTGGCACATGGGAGATTCTGAACTGCACCAGTAGGTGAAGGAATATGTCAATAATTTGATTGATATACATGTATGCATACACACACACACACACACACACACACACACACACACACACACACACACACACACACACACACACAGATTTGCAATCCCCTTAGATCATCACTTATACCCTGTAGTACACATCTGATCCCTGCAAAGACAGATGTGTTGCTAGTCTGCACATTCTCTGTATTGTAGATTTTGACATAGCTAGTTTTGGTGTTAGAGGAAGTACACATGATGTCTGTCACCACTTGTATGCACATCCAAATGGTCATCGCCACACCCTATGCAGCTTAAAGCAGACAATCTGAGCCAGAGGAGACTGACTTCCTGGGCTGCATAGCCAGTTGGACTGGAACCACTGAACCCCACCAAGCACACAGAACAGACCCCCGCATCATCAAACATTCCCATAAGTACATTGTGCAACACAGCAGCATTTCTGCCTGCTAAGCATTTCCCACCCCTCTGCAGAAATGTAAGTGTCGTGTTGCATACTATGCTGGAGTGTAGGTCTTAGCAGGCACCTGGCTGCCAATAGTCAGACTTCAAAGGCAAAGCCAGTAATGTGTTAGAAGCACTGTAATTTCTAAGGACAGATTATTTCTTAGGTTCATAGCAGATTAACTAGGCCTAAGAGCCCTTACAAGCCTAGCCATATTTATCCTGAGTTGCCCCAATTGTCAGTAGTTTGGTGAACAAAGTTTGTAGTTATAAGTCTATGATATGATAATTAATACCGACTGCCTCTGTTCATAAGGGACATGGGTGCCACCCCAGGAGTGAATTTATGGTTACTCATCCATTGATCTAGGTTGCATTTGAAGAGGGTCAGGAAGGGGCTCTGCTTCATGTAAGTGGAAAGCTTGCTCCAGAGAAGGGGTAGTCTCTGAAAGATGTATCTATCTGTCCAGCATGATTTGTTCATGTCAGAGGCGAGGTAAAGATTTCTTGAGTGAGTGACCCTCGTGCCGTTTGATTTACAAATGTGTAACATTTCCATTAGGCTGGGTCAGAGGCTGCTCTATAAGCCAGGTACAGGTCACCCCTTAGCAGTATGTAGGAGACAGAATACAGTGACAGGGCTTTCAGTCTTTCCACATAGGACTTGCTTTGTGTATGGTGTGTTTTCATGGTGAGAAATCCCTGTGGTTTCTCCAGCTGTTGTAGGTGTCTGGTGAGACAGAACTGCCTCAATTCAAGTGTGTCACATAGCTCAGGAATAACTTGAATATGCTCAGAGACATAGGTATGTTCTGAAAACAATCTTTATCATAATTGTAGGAGACAACAGCTGATAAATATGCATGCATGTTACCCACAGGCAGCTTGCTGCGGTGATGAAGGAGCTGGCAGACCACTGTATTGATACCCATGTTGGCCACCTGTAAAAACTACTCTTGTAGTTTGCAGAGTTGTATCCTTTCCCGTCACTGGCAGCATCAACTGAGCCAGGACCCACTGGTGAAGGAGCACAAGGTAGTTTGTAGACTCCCTCTGGGTGGTGTATGGATATGGCACTACTGAGGACCATACCCATTCTGTCCTCCATCATGGTGTTCCCTTCCCTGTTGTGTCATTGTCCTCCTTTCTTTGTTGTCCAGTCCTTCCCATCACCATTTCTTCCCTTTGTTTTTCTGTCTAAAAACTCCACTATAATTTCCCTCCGTCAGTGTGCCTGTAATGGGAGCAGCATCTGGAGAGGTATATGCATTTTTCATGCACAGCTAGTTGGGGTGATTAATATGAGATTGTGAACACTGCATGAATTTTATAGCTGCACTTCTGGTCAGCATGGCCTGACTTGTAATATGTCAGCAGTATGTCTGCAGACCTGCCCCTTCATGTGTAGGAACGTACATTACACTTTTTTAAACAATACTCAGTGTTACACAGATGTCTGATCGCACACACTATGGTTATGCAGCCCCACACCACCACCAAGGTCACCAGTCACATCTGCAGCAACTCACTCAAAACCAAAGTTGAACTCCACTCCTGATAGTATGGTAAGGTTCTGCTGTACATAACTGACTGCCTCTTTGTAACAAAGGTAGTTGCATGGAATGATGCCTTTATCTGCTGCCTGTCAGCAGTCCTGTGGAGTGTGCCTCAGCTTACCTTTCTCAGTACTTTCACTACCCCTATTTTATTCCATTAAGGCCACGGTGGTACAGTGGTTAGCGTTGTTGCCTCACAGCAAGAGGTTCTCCCGTTCGATTCTCGGCTGGAGCGCCTTCTGTGTGCAGTCTGCATGTCCTCCCCGTGTCGAGTGACATATAAAGACATGCAGGTAGGTGCATGCATGAATGAGTGTGCCTTCTTTGAAGGTTGGGCATTGGCAACTTGGCACCGTAAAAATTAATGGCCAATCATTAGCGGACCGGAGTTCCACTGTGGCGACCCCTAAGCAGGGAAAGCCGAAAGACATTACTTTACAGTCTAGTTCATTGTTTAGCTATACTGTAAAAAAAAAGTGCGTCCACACTGCATTTGGCCAAAGATCACTAGGAAAACATTGCAGTAAATGAAATGTTAATAAAATGTGTAACCTACCTTCCACAGTGCTGCTATTCTACTTTCCAGATAAGTAAATATAGCTGCTTAGTCTTTCTTGTTGGAACTGCAAGCCTTCTTCAATAGAATGAAGAGTCTCTGTATGCTGTCCATGGCTTGTATTGCATATACTTGGGTCTCTCAGTGCAGTGTGTCATATGAATGTCTCTGAATCGCTCATTCTGAGCATCACAGTTGGAGGCAGACTCTCGAGTACAAGCTTACACAGCATCATGTACCTATGAGACACTGTGTGGTTGTCAAGGTCAGAAAGTGTTCCCCCTGCATTTCGTGGTGTAAGTCTGCTGATTGTAGAGGTGCTAAAGAGCACTGCCAATGTAATAGTTTAACAACATGGCTCAGAGGACAACAGTGCCTGACATATTTCACAACTTCCCAGTAACCAGTTTCCACATAGTTAAAATGACACTGTTCAATTTGCACCATGACACAACCTGTACTATTACATTACCTTGTGTTGTGAGGCATTTCTCAAAATGGGAAACTGGCATGACCATGTGATCCAAGCCATGATTCTGTGGTATGAGTCGTACATTATGGCTATGGCTTCCAGTGGTACTGTTTCATAGAGGACAGTCCAGTGGTACTCTAGGAAACCAAGATTTTCCATTGTTTTTCTTGCATAGAGACTACCAGGACCAGTTGTTTGGAGATTTCTATGAGGGTCCCCAGTAAAAGGAGGATTCCTGTCACAGTCTCTCAAGGGTAGTTCCTGATGCCAAAGGCATTTCTTGAACTGGCAAGCAGTGCATGCAGCACTGTAGTGACCTGTGGAGACACCAGGCACACCTTCTTACCCAATGGAAAGAAATCCCATTTTCCATATAGTCAGAATAATGTTGTCCAATTTGCACTATGCACATACTGCACAATTACATGACCCTATGTTTTGAGGCATTTCTCAAAGTGGGAAACTGGCATGACTGCAAGATGCCAGCTATGATTTTCTGACATGAATCCTACAGTACAGCCATAGCTTCCTGTGGTACTGTTTCTTGCA
This sequence comes from Protopterus annectens, assembly GCF_019279795.1. Lineage (NCBI taxonomy): Eukaryota > Metazoa > Chordata > Ceratodontiformes > Protopteridae > Protopterus > Protopterus annectens. Next base: position 843,572,233 of record NC_056741.1, read on the forward strand.
GGGCACTCCAGTGGTGCACTAAGGCAGCCAAGATCTTCCTTTTTTTTCTTTGCATGGAGACCACTGGGACTATTTGCTTGGAGGCTGCTATGAGGGTCCCCAATATAAGGTGGATGCCTGGTGATATCTCATCAGGGCAGTTACTGATGCCGCAGGCATTCCACAAACTGGTAAGCTGTAGTGGCCTGTGGAGGCACCAACCAGACTTTCTTAGCCAATGGGAAGTAGAGGCCAGAGTCAGGGCATTTGAGGTGTATCATAAATATGGTGGAAAGATTGTTTTCTACTTTCCCCATTCCACTGGTGTGGACTGTTGAGTAATTAGGTATTTTCTTTTTCCAAAACTCAGGAGGCTATTTCATTGAATAATCTCCATTACTTGAGGGTACTGTCCCAACTTTCCAGGCACAGAGCTGTGTACAACTGTCGGTTATCATTTACTTAGAGATGTAATTATTTCTTCCTCAGTAGTAGTTTTGAGATGTTAACTTCATAGCAATACTTACGTATCAGGCAATTACCTATAGAGAATGTTAACAACTTTATCCCTGTTTATGGCATGCCATGTGGTGAAGTCAGTGTATGTCCATGCAGTAATCACATAATAATACGTCTTGCCAACTGCTAGGTTTATGGTTTTGTTTATGTAGTGCATAGTGCAAGGAATTTTAGATATCCCCACTTAGTTACATTAGTGTACTTCATACTAGGTATAGTACACTTAGTATGTAGAGCAATCATAACTAATTAGTTATGATAATTAGTAAAGATTTTTTCATATCCCCTGTTCAGTATATGTAGTTAATAGTTATCAGCACATATCGCTGGATTGTCGGTAGTCATAGGTTCATAGGTGTGTACTAGGTTAATGGCCCTGGAGCCTTTACAAGCCTAGCCCACAGGATTACTCTGGCATCGTGCCACCCGACCTTAGTTCCCAGTGCCTCTGTCAAGTAGAGCCACTGGAGTGATCCCCGGGGTGAATTTTCTATTTCCCATCCACTCATAAAGATTTCTGTTGAAGAGGGCCAGTGAGGTGCACTCTGTTTGACATGTATGGGAAGTCTATTCCATAGCATGGGCAGTCTCTGGGTTATGAACCTGTCCCTCCAGCTTGTTCTGTTGATTGTGGTTATGATGTTGAGGTCTCTGGAGTGTGTGGTGTGGAGGGATTGGGATTTCTTTAGATGTATCATTTCTAAAAGAGCTGGGTCAGACATGGTTTTGTAAGTCAAGCAGAGATCACCTCTAAGTAGGCGATATGAGGCAGAGAATAGTTGGGAATTTTTTGAGTCTGTCTATATAGGACAAGTGTGTAAGATCTAGGATCCTCTTTGTGAGGTACTTTTGCAGCCTCTCCAGTTGTTGCAGGTGTCTAGTGAGGTACATGCAAAATGGGGCATTGTACTCGATGATTGGCCTAATGAGGGAAGAGTAGAGGAAGACAATGACCTCTTTCTTCCTGGATGCAAATACCCTCAAGTAATGAGATGTGCCACATAGAAGGACTTTCTGACCACAGTGGCAATGTGATGGTCAAAAGAGAGGTTGCTGTCAACCTGTGTTCCCAGATCTCTTATAACGCCTTCTGTATTCAGTGGACTACCATTGATGTGGTAATTCATGGGAACTGGGTTTTTCCCAAAGGGGCTGACGACACATTTTTTGGCATTGTCTGTGCATCTCTCTTATGACTTTCCATATTAATATTTCAGGGGTAGTTCTAGTAGCATACTATCCTAATTATCCACAAATAATACTGTATTTCATCTAGTGTCTGCATTTTTGTCCCCTCCCTTATAGTTTCTTTTTAATATATTTGTTTTGTTTGTTTATGTTGTTTCCGTTTTGCATTTCTATACAGCAGTAGCTGTGCTTTGACCTGGGACCACGAGCCCCTCCCCCCATGGATGCATATTTCCAGGAACACCAATGTGGCTGCCTTTCAAATACTTTCTTCAGTGGAGGCTAATAGGCCCTCATCTGCTGTCCCTGTTGGGACTTCACCAGCTGGGCACACTGTTGTTTACACCAGTGGCTGTGTCAGAGGTGACCAGTATGTTACCCACAGGCAGCTTGCTGCAGTGATGAAGGAGCTGGCAGACCACTGTATTGATGCCCATGTTGGCCACCTGTAAAGACTACTCTTGTGGTTTGCAGAGTTGTGTCCTTTCCTGCCACTGGCAGCATCATCTGAGCCAGGACCCACTGGTGAAGGAGCACAAGGTGGTTTGTAGACTCCCTCTGGGTGGTGTATGGATATGGCACTACTGAGGACCATACCCATTCTCTCCTCCATCATGGTGTTCCCTTCCCTGTTGTGTCATTGTCCTCCTTTCTTTGTTCAGTCCTCCCCATCACCTTTTCTTCCCTGTTAATTTTATCTGTTATTTGTTTGTGAATTTGCCCTTGCTAATTACCATTACCCTATAACCATTCCTTTAAAATCACTCACATCCAACCCTACCTTACCTTCTTTGCTTAAAGAAAGTGGGCATCTGTCCCACAGGAAAAATTACCATTCTTTCTCTGTCTACATCCTTATCTTTCCTTACCTGTTCCTTTATGTGCTTCCCTCTTCTTGCTTTCTCCTTATTTCTAGTGTCCTATACTCCCATTCCCACCCTTTAATCTACTCAAAAATATGTTTTAAAAGTATAACGAGCCTTTTAAGTCTGGTAGCTGCATTTATCGTCTTACTGCTCTTGTGTGTTTGTGAATGTGCTGAACCACATTGAAGTGTGTATATATATGAGACATTGACCATATCTGCTTTTCATATTACACAGCCACCACTAGGGCTGACTGTCTATCACCACAAGCCCTGCTTTGGCTATGATTAAGTTTCCTAATTAGCTGTTGTTTCACTTTGGCATTTCACTTTGTTCATTGTTAATGAGCTCAGAGCCAAATCGTACCCAGAAGGTAAACAGTGGAAAGCTCAACGTGATTATGATCAGCACCTTTCTGAATCCCAGTATCTGTTTCTGTCTTCTTCAAAAAAATAAGCTCCATTAAATTGATGCCATGAAAAAAGAAGAATTATGTGAAGTGTTTAATCAGCTTGGTCACAGTTAAGGTAGAATACAATGCTGTGAGTTTGCGTACTCAACTAAAAAAGTATAAATAATTAACTTAAATCATTTAGTTGTACAAACCCTAGTCCCACCTTTATGTTAACTACATTAGATTTGCATATCTATCACAGACAGTTTGTTTCTACAGTGCAATTATTCTTGATAGCCTATACAACACTTTACATAAAAATATAGATTATGTTTCTGGAATACCTGTGTAAGTGGGCATTCAGCTTACTATTGCTGGTTAGTGTGGGACTCAGACCAACACATTTGTAAAACCATTAGATAGTATGCTATACCTTTCTTGGAAATCATGCAGATGAGTAGAATCTTGACTTTATTTGTTGCCTTTTATCAGACTGCATTATTTCTGATATTTTCTAACTGACATTTTTGATAGGTGATAATGGGAGGCATGGTGTTTAAATCATGATTTACTTAGTTTTATTGGTTGATTTCTGAGCAATGTTAATAGTTCATTAAGTCAGAACAGTTGACTGCACGTTGTCTTTTCCACCTGCAGGCTGGCAAGTCAGACTTTTAGTTCTAAAGCTCAAACTCTTCTCCCATATATCTCTATTCTACCTAATCTCCAGATCTCATTTGTTGTGCTTGTAGACAGACATGGTCTAGGGAACCCATTTAGATAAATGTTTTTCAAAGATAATAGAAGCATTTTTCACTTCTAATATACCTTAATTCTTACTCCTCTCCTTTTTCTTTGGTAGGAAGTTTGCAGGTTTAGGGATTTCTTATATTTTGTCTTTCTTGTCTCCCTCTGTTGCTGATGACTGAGTCATTTGGTCTTTTCTGTGTTAGTGTTTGTGTGTGCTTTTGTGATGCTTAAGTATCAGGGCCTTCCCCCACCCTTTAAGTTGGTTTGTGAAGTGTTCACCTTAGTGTCTTTCAGGATAGCTGAGAAGGCTTCAGGGTTCAGGAAGTGGGTAGAATGTGGCCATAAGCTGTCCCCACAAGACTTGCATGAACGGTGTATGTACTGCCTGGGGGCAGCTCACCTGAATCAGGACTGTGAGGCCTGTTCCTCATTTGGATCAGGCGTATTGGCTGACAAGTGTACCAAGCTAGTTTTAAAATGGCTCCTTCCTGCTTCTACTTCTACAGGGTTACTTTCCTTTGCTTCTTCTTCTTCTCCCACTAAGAAGGCCTTGGAGAAGGCTGTGATGCCCAGCCAAAATCCCAGCGGACTGACACCAATTACTTCGACGTCCTGCTATACCCACTGGACTGCCACCAGAAAAATGTGATGTTCCTTATTATCCTGGTCAGTAACTAAGAAGCTTTAATCCTCACTACTGACTCCAATATGAGGCTGTCACTTAAATAGGAGTAACATTTCACAATTTTCCCCTAAGAGCACAATAGGAACATGATGTATTTTCCTGGGACTGAACTATATACCACTCTCCTGCCTAAATGTAACTCCTTATTACCCACTTCAGAGCAGTGTGTCCCAGTTTAAGACCTCTGATGCACTCACACTCAAAGTAAATTTGTATCTCACACATCCAAACACTTCGGGGAAAGCCTTACACAGATTTCCAGCTGTGTCCCTTCTCCAAAATAATATGGTAATGTTGCCACCAATCAGAGTGTCTTCATGCCTTTCTAAAGGGTATCCAGTTATGAAAATTAAATATCAAAATAAATTATAGCAATGACCATAAGCAACCAGGCCTTCGAGGTGACGTGGGGAGTATCAAACAGTTAGAAGCACTCTCTAATCTCTAAAGAAAAACACTAATTTCCAGCCACAATGTAGAGTAATGAAAACATTTAATAATAAGTAAAATGACTACAAGAATGTAAATCAATAGCCTTCAATAAACACCAGAACTCAATCATCAGAAATGTAAAATAAAACTGCAGGACAGGTGTCCATTATTCTAGAAAAAAACTCTATCTTAATAACTAAGCTAAATAATCACTTAGCAACCAGAAACATTCTAATGTCATCACTCACTGTTCAGCTGATTCTCCACAGTACTTTAGAATGTCTCTCTCAAACATGCACAGTTAGAAATGCATCAAAACATTGATAGATTCTCTAAACATTTTGTATGAACAGGGAAATACTCAACATTTTAAATGTTATTTACATTTTCACAAGTAGACATGCTGGCATACCATACAAGTTAATCTAGAATATACACAAGACTCCTGCCAGACATGCTGACACGGATTACAGTGTTTTCATTTTCTTCACAAAGGCCAAGAAAGACAGGGCTAAGGGCAGAGAAAGGAAAGAAGGAAGATAGACAAAATCAAAGGAAAAGACTCTAGAAAAAGGTCAACAGAGTGTACAGTTGCTAATGAGCCTGTACAAAAAGCTCCAAAGACTTCCATTTCCTTGGCTGCCACCTTGGATCCCAGATCTTTTGGAGGTGCTGAGTCCTTGCTTGGCTTTGGAACTGGTTTGGTACCTTGTTCTGACCCTGGCTGCCACCTCATATCTGGTGTTCTCACCAAAACCCTCACCACCCCCCACACCCAATCTTTGTTTAAGGTACAGGAGCTGGACAGACCAGTATACAGGCCTGATAAGCAGTCCTATGTGTCTTCAAGGTACACAAGGTCCTGTCAGAGCATAAAGGAAGTACAGTTGGACAACATGACTTAGACCGTCTTAAAGGCATATTATGACATGGAGATCATTCCTCCTCCTCTCCACCGATGGAGAGAGCTGGCCCTTCTTCCCCCTTTCTAGTTTCTCCTTCAGTGCTCCACCCTTCAGAGCTAGTGGATTTAGATCCAACTCCAGTCCATATGATTCCATTGTCGGCACCTCGATGAATTCGACTCTGGGTTTTTTTAAGCCAATTGCATCCAAGGGCTGAGAGGTTAGGGATAGGAGCACGGGGTCAAGTTCGACTCTGAGGTTTGCAGAGCCTTCCCTGCCCCTTGTGGCCTCAGTCTTAGACAGCTCAGCTTCAGTCTGCACCTCAGATCCGGCCAGGACAGTGGCTAGTGTTGGTACTTCCCCTGAGACCCTTGAATCAGAGGAAGTCCTTTCCTAGTTGTCTGGCTCCAGAATTGATGTTTGAAGTCATGGAGAGGATTTTACCCCATTCGGTGTTTGGTGAGTCACATCTTGCCCAACTCCAGTCAGACTGCTACCTCAGTCAATCATCATCTTGTCCCGTGTCAGCCTGCATCCCAAGGCCTTATTCACACCAATAGCTTGGGTTTCCATGAGGCTTCCCTGGATTCTCTAATTTTCCCTCTCCCAGAAGAGTATTGGAATCATCGGTGAAAGAGGAGGCACCTAGATTCTCCTCAGGAATCGTTGATAGAGGATATTGACCTCAGTGTGGTGGCAAGTTAACCAAAATCTCCCAATGGTGATGCCTGTTTTGGTGACTTACTGGAATTGATGAGACTGAGGGAAGGTTGGTTCACTGAAGCCTTTATCCTGAGGAATCCGTTTTTCTTGAGGCCTTTGGTACAGGCCCATCCATGGCCTGGGTGGTACTACCTCCAGATGAGCTTGTCAGTTTAGTCTGTAGGAGGGTGTGGAGAGAACTGGACAGGGTGAGCCTGTCCCTAGAAAGCCAGACAGGATTTTAATCCCACCCAAGGATATGGTGTAATGGAGCAAGAGGCTTGCAGTTGATGCCATTGTTGTAACTGCAACCACTAAAAAGGAACTCTCAGAGGAAAGTGCATCTGTCTGTCTTCCTAATAGAGAGTCTAGAGCAGTGGATAGATTTGGGAAGTGTACATATGCTTCACCCATCTTTGACTGTTCATTTGCTGAACTATGTGGCATATCTGACCAGGCTAAAGAGAGACTTGATTAATTAGGTTACCAGGTTCATAGCATCCCAGATGACATTCAAGATATGTAAGTCTACAAATGATATAGGCTCACCCTGTCCAGTTCTCTATCATGTCTACCATGCTGTCAATTTCACATGTATCCGTGTGCTTGCTATCCAGTGCAACAGATTGTACATCCAGCACAGCAGGCACCAGCATTGCAATTTGCTGCAATGTCTGGATGCATTTCTGTAACTTTGCACTGAGCTTTAAGGTGAACTTTTTGAATGCTTTATTTGATGTTCCATCTTGTTTGTACCCAAAATTAAGGAATCTCTGATCAGGAACAAACAGGAGGGCACATTGCCTGTCATGGAGGTCTGCTTTTCCACCCCTCAATGGCATTTTTCCCACAATCAAAGGGGAGGTAAGTGGCTGTTGTTCTGGGAGTCCCAACATTTTGCTTAGGATGCTGCAGGTGATAGTGCCACCCATGGCATATGACTGACCTTCAACAGATGCCACCCCAGGGGCAGGAGTAGACCAGAAAATCATGGTTTTAAGGGACCCTTCTCTGACAAAACCTTTCAGTCCTCCTGAAAGTTTGCCCAACTGCTACACTCTGGAAGCAGCTGGGAGGCACTTGGCTCTCCACCCTCAAACTTGGAAGGCGATAACTACAGATTCTTGGGTATTGAGAGTCCTTTCCAACAGTACCTCCCACTCTTTTCATCAAAAATCCATTCTCGATGTCCCATCCCAGCTGCAAAGGAAAGCAGCAGTAGAAGTTCAAAGGCTGCTAGTAAAATGAGTCATCCAGGAAATTCTAACAGACCAGAGAGGTTCCAGGGTCTATTCAAGATTCTTTCTGGTGGCAAAGGAATATAAGGACCTCAGGCCCATATGAGACCTAAGCAGACTAAACCTCTTCATCAGACAGACCCAGTTCTGGATTGCAGTGGTGCAGTCCATTCTGCCTTTATTGAGGAAGGCTAACTGGATGTGCTACCTCAACCTCCAGAATACTTATCATCACATAAAGATAGCCAGGTGTTCCAGGAGGTTTCTGTGTTGCCAGCCAGAAACCAGTCGCTATTTCACCAGTTATACTCCCATTTGTTTTATCCACAGTCCAGTGGGTATTTAAGAAATGTTCAGCTGTCTTTCCCATTCAGATTCAACCTGTTGGTTATTGGACCCAATGCCAGCCATTCTAGAGTCTTCAGCCTGAGCTGTCCACCTCCTGTACCCATAGTACCCTGGTGTCCTTTTCTGTCCTCAGATCTAATTTGACGCCTTAGAAAGTACATTCTGATCTGTGAGCTCCAGTCAGCTATATTCTTGTGCTTGTTATAACACTGTTTTTTGGTATCTTCTACCCCAGTCTTTAGTCTTAGATAGTGTAGGTGTTATTTTTAGTGAGTGTTAGATGTTTGATAGGATTTCTTTCCTGTGGTCTTTGCTCTGTCTTGGCTTTCCCATCCTTTCTTCATTTGAGTCACAAAAATATATCTATATATATATTATTCAGAGTATTTGATGTGTAGTTTTTCTTGCTTGCTAGTATAGATAATTACCTTGGGATTTCTTAGCTGCTGTTGTTTTTAACAGGGTCTTTGGTAGTTAGGCTTTTATCTTTTGAAGGAGTTAGATATATATTTTATTGTGCTTAGTATTTTTTTGTGTGTATTTACAGAGATGGAGAAGAAAAGTCAGGGTTAAGGAAATGAGTTGTTTGTGGGCACAAGTTGTTCCCTCAAGACTAATATGACCATTGTGTCTGTTGTTTAGGCACTGTCCATCTTGAAATTGACTCTTCTACTTGTGCTGTGTTTGGGACCCAAGCTGTCAACAAGTGTCGGGCCAGGCTTGTATTGATAAGGATGATCCCTCCTTCTGCAGCTTCTTCATCTTTCCTTTCTCCCTTTCCGAGGTCCAGGAAGAGGAACAGAGAGCAATACCAGGGCAAGGACCCGAAGTCCCTATCCAAAAACCAAAGAGATCACAAGCAGTCCACCTCATCAGTCAAAGATCAGCTGGAGCCAAAAGTTCACTGACCTTTGGTGCCCCTGGCGCTGTTGACTCCATTCCTACTTGTTCAGCTATTATCACCTGGGCTGCCAGTGTTGGAGACACCCAAGTCTCCCTCCTTTAGCATTCCCGGTACCTTCCTATCAAAAGATTCTTCTACTTCAGTGAATAGTTTGCATACCCTATTTTTGCCCATGACAGCAGCAAAATTCTCCCCCGAATCTCCCCTATCCCCTGAGATCTGAACGTTCTCTTCTGAGTCCATTCTTTGGATCCATCCTGTGGAAGGAGGTATTGGTGACGTCTTCTGCCCAGTCCATGAGATCTTTTGGGAGAATGAAGACATCAGACTTGCAGCAGTTGATGCAATTCTTTTTTGCAGGCCCAGATACAATTAGGAAACCTAGCTTCCTCAGCTCCATTGTTCTGCTCCAAACATTGCTTTTCCTCTCCTAGTCCTTTTGGCTCTAGTGTTTACGACTGCTTAAACATAGCCAATGACTGCTATTTATGAATATATTTTTTTATAATTTTCTTTTTATATTTTTAGATTATTACTTTAGGGTACATAGATTATATTCCTATATAGCAATCATCAGATATGTTTAAGCACTTGTAGAATTTTTAAATATTTTAAGAATTCTTTAAGTAATGTTTACTTTGTAACTTTAAAGTTTCAAATGTTCATGTGTTTATCAAAGTTTGTATAAGTATCACATGACATCAAATTAATTATCTGAAGAATTCTATTACAATTGTATGAAAGCGCTTATCAGTTTGATTGTATTGCGTAACCATTGTAATAAATCTTTTGGGCTAAACAGTTGTATGTTTTTACCGCTGGAATTATTATGTAGTATTTGTCCATATAGAACCTGTGGTTTTATTACTTAGTCCCTTCTCTGGATGCCCTTATTAACCTGGTGTCTCAGAGGGCTTCATGGGAACCCAATGTGGGTGAACCAATCCCCAGGAAATTGGTTAGGATTTTGGCCTCACCTAAGGACATACCCCACTGGAATAAACGTCCAGTTGTTGATGCCATCATAGTAGCAGTTGCCACAATAAAGGATATTTTGGAAGATAGTTCATCACTCCAACCACCCAACAGGGAGTCTCAGGTTTTGGACCACTTGGGAAAGTGTGCATACACTTCAGCAACCTTTGCATTGCATGCACTCAACTACCTAGTTCATTTGACAAGACTTCAATGAGGCTTATTTCCTGAATTTCAAATGTGGTAAAGACACAAGACTCTGGAAGCTCAGATGACAACTGCGCAGTCTATTACAAACATGTCAATGAGGCTGTTGTCCAATGCAGCTGATGAAATGTCTTGTACAGCAGGAATCAATATCGCTGTCCACCCCCATGCCTGGATGCATTTGTGCAGTTTTTTCAGATTGCTTTAGAGCGTCTTTTGATAATGCTCCATTTGATGTTTTTTCCTCAATTTTGGCCCAAAGTTCAAGGACACTTTAGCCAGGAGTGAGCAAGTAAGAAGATTATCTGCCATGGGAGTGTGCTTTGCCCCAGCTCAATGATCCTATTCAAGGAATCAGAAAAGGGGTAAGCATCTCTTTTTTCTTAAAGTGCAGCAGCCTTTTAAGTACGCTCCTTGGGAAGGTTCTCCCTAAGGCATAGGGGAGAACCATAATGCACACTGGCTACATGGCAGAGGTGGTTCACAGATCCAGGACTTCCATGGCATTTTCTTTGGGAGGCCTTTTCAGTGTACCTGAAAGGTTGACTGGCTGCTGTGCACTAGAGGCAGTCAGGACTCACTCGTCTGTCCACCCAAAGTATTGGGAGGCCATCACCTCAGACACATGGGTGTTGAAAGACATGTCCAGAGGCTATTTAGTTCCCTTTTTAGATTCTTGAAAGACATGTCCAGTGACTATACAATTCCCTTTTTATATTCTTGAAAGATGTGTCCAGGGACTATACAGATCCCTTTTTATATTCTCTAAAGGAGTCCTAGAAGTCTCTTCCGGACACACCACCCAGTCAAAGAAAGGATGCAACAGTTGAAATCCCAAATGTGTAGCTAACTTTTTTATTCCAAAGATGAACAAGAACCTCAAACCAATCCTAGATCTCAGCAAACTGAACTGCTTTGTCAAATAGGCCAAGTTCTGGATGTTCACGGTACAGTCCATTCTACCTCTCCTGAGGAAGGATGACTGGATGTGCTTGGTGGATCTCAAGGATGCCAAGCATCACATAAATATAGCAGAACACTCCAAGAGATTTCTGTGCTTTTGGCTGGAGAGAAATCATTACCGGTTTTGAGCTCTATCCTTTGGCCTCACCACAGCTCCCTGGGTGTTCACCACATGCACAGTGGTGGTTGTTCACCACATGCACAGTGGTGGTGTTTCCATACCTGGATGATTGGCTTCTTATCACTTCCACAAAAGCATCTCTCATCAAGGCCTGATATTCCTTACTCCATCCTTGTCTGCCCTTAGGTATTACAGAAAACACACAAAAAGTCCAATCTGGAACCAGTACATGTGTTGAAATTTATAGGCTGCCATTTGGGTATGGTCTCTCAGATAGCCAGACTTTTGTTTTCCAGAATAACTTCCTTTTGCTGGCAGGCATCATATATTCCTCAGGTTTTCAAACCTTTGGCAGCTCTAGTTATATGGCTTCTTGTGTCTATGGCAGCATCTACTTGTCTAGTTCCTATGGCAAGATTCCATATGAGAGTATTACAGTAGGTGCTAGCAGCTCAGTGGTCTTATCTCACACATCCAGTCATCTTTTTAGTATCTCTGACAAACATTTGTCACTTCCATATTTGGTGTGGTTGTCCTCACCACTGGTTGTGGCAGGATGGCTTTTGTTCTTACTCATTCCATAATCATAATGGATCCTTCCCTTCTGGGGTAAGGTGGGGCATTTTGAAGAGAAGATGGTCGAAGGAACCTGGTTGAGTCTTGAGGCCAGTCTTCACATCAATGTCTTGGAGATGAGAGTGGTCTTTCTAGTATTGCAGGCCTTTCAGGATCTTCTCCCCAAGGATATGATTGCCATCCAGATGGACAAGATGTCTGTGGTTTGGTACCTGAGCAACCAAGTAGGAACTTGTTCCTATCCCCTATGCTGAGAGGCCGTGAGTGTTTGGCAATGGGCAATGTCCTCTCAATTGTTTCTGATTGCAAGGCACATCCCAGGGATGTCCAACATTCTGGCAGACAAGTGGTCCCTGAATCCAAAGGTAACAATTTTTTTGAATCCCCATCCAACATTGTGCAGTAGTTTTTATGCCCTGATCTCTCCCAAGAGACAGTCCCCAAGGGATGCTGTTCTGTATGCTTGGCCTCTGGGTCTTCTTTACACCTACCCCCTGATGTCCCTGATATTCAAGTTTCTTCAGTAGGCAGACTGTTGCAGAGTGACAGTTATCCTCATTGCCCTGTTAAGGCCCAGACAGGTTTAGTTCCTCTTTCTTTGGCCTAACCTATGTCACCCTCCCTTGGTATTTGATCTACTCCCAGATCTGATTTCCCATCCTTTAGGGGTGCCACTGCCCAACCTATGCTTCCTCAACTTAACTGCATGGTTTCTATAATTCCAGTGTTGGCCAGGAATCCCAAGCTCTCAGGCAGAGTTATTCATATCCTTTCATCTTTTCAGAAGCCTTCTACTAGACAGGTTTATGCTAGTAAGAGGAAGCTTTCCTCCATTTTGGGCTTCCTCTAAAGGCTTTTCTTTTTTGGCCCCTTTGAATGTCATCCTAGACTTTACTTGGTCATTTTCATTCTGGTTTGAGTTATTCTAACATTAAGATGCAATTGGCTGCCATTTCCAGTTTCTACATTGACAGGGATAATACATCTTTGGCAGCTCTTAAGCTGTCTAAAGCCTTCCTGAGGGGTACCTTTTTACTGTGGCCCTTTATTTGAGATATGGTAACTCTGGGATCTTTCTCTAATGCTATAAGTGTTTGCTGGTCCTTCCTTTGAACCTTTATCTAGTGTCTTTAAAGTTGTTGTCATTAAAGACCCTTTTTCCTGTGGTATTTACATCTGCCAGAAGGGTATCTGAACTTCCAGCACTATCCTCCTTTCCTCCTTACTTGATTTTTCATAAGGGCAGAGATACTCTTAGGACACATCCCTCTAACAAATTTGCTTACCAGTCTTTTTCCCAATATTTCATTAAGAAGAGAGAACATTTGCTTCATTGTTTGGATGTGCATAGACAACTATGTTTTATTTGGAAAGAAGTATTTTTTTTTAGAAATTCTGACCAACTGTTTGTTTCCTTTTCCTACGTTGGGGCTCAGGCAGCCTGTTTCCAAAATGACCCCTTTCAAATGTCTCTTCATCTGTATTTCATTTGTGTAGTCCTTGAAGTGAATGTCCTTCTCTACAAGTCCAATAGGTCATTTGACTACAACAGTGGGTACTTTGACTGCCTTTTTCTTCTATTAATGATATTTGTGCTGCAGCTACCTGGTCTAATAGTCATAAATTTGTCTCCCATTACAAACTGGATTTAGTCTAGGTCAAGAGCTTCATTTTTTCCACCATTTTGTGGAATGTTCTCTCCTAAGGGCCTCTCTGGTTTTGTCTGTGGCTGTGGACTCTGTCCAGCAGGTTGAAGACGGACAGAAGCGACAACATCTGATATAAAAATGCTGTGCCTACCATAACAATAGATCCGTTGTCTTCTTCTATCTAGTTCTACCATCCCTCTCTTTAAACCTCCTCCAAACTGTCACTGTGATAGTTGATTGCTCCTGATTGGTCTGATGACCTGGTTTATGAGCTGCCCTGCATTGGTCCTTGTCTGTTGCCCCTTTTACCCATACTCTTCTTGTTAGTGAAATCTGACATTTTTTAGGGGATGTGGTCAGGGGCAATCTCAATCTCTGGAGAGGAGGGTACTATGGGTAGAACTCTGAGGCTGAAGACTCTAGAATCGCCTACATCAAATCTGCGTCAGATCTGATATCTCACAGTTTGAACTGGACAGAAGAAGACAACACAGATCTATCAATAGGTAAGTACATAACTTTAATTTTTGCTGTGGTGCTTGTACACATTGGTAGACACAGAAAACCACCTCTTCCTGCTAGATGACCATTTGATAGTGACTCAGAGTAAAGAATAGTTACTTCAACAGTTATATACAGCTGCACTACTCATTTCAGTAAATTACAAGATGTTCTCACTTTTACCTGCCCAGACAGTAAGTCTTCTTGAGATGATTACAGATGCTGCAGAAATGAAAGTATTCTTGACACAGAAAGGCAGATTGAGATATGGAATGTCATGAAAAAACTTCCTCCATTATCAGCTTATCAGCAGTCAATGCAAGGCAGTACATCCGGGCTCTGACATACATGTACTCTTTATCTTCTTTTGGTTCCCCATAGAAGGTTTTACACGAGGAAGATGCAATTATATATATATATATATATATATATATATATATATATATATATATATATATACTTATTTGTCAGTCTAGATGTATTTTTGTACTTAATTCAGTGAAGAAAGTGTTTTATAGTATAGGCTACTTTCTGCTTAATAAAGGGAACTATTGTTCCTGAAGTTGGCTGCTCCATCTATGAAGAAGCAAAATCACTTAAAATATAAATTAGTGTATTTAATACAGTTGGGGTGAGTTGCTTAGCAAAAGTGCCTTTTGGTCAGCAAATAAAATGGATTGTGTGGTAGAATCAGGGTATTGTGAACATGGTCAAGAATTGGACTACCAATGTTCCAATGGCAAGGAGCTAAGAAATGTGTTTATGATTGAATGTGGCTGAGGTTGCCAGCAGTTTGGTGGCCACTTGAACTGAGTTGATAAGTTTGACTGGGTTTTTTGAAGTCTGTTGAAGTAACTAGGGATGTCTGTGCTAAATGGAAGGGACTATCTGCAAAATAAGCTGGAAGCCATATTACCTGCCGGACAACAAATTTGCAAAATGCAGGATGAGGCAAGAGAAGCAGTAAGCAGCTGGAAAAGAGGAAGTGTCTGTTAAGTGAAGCAGAAGACAAGAAAGCAGAATCTAACAATGTGTGGAGTTCTGGGGGGGGGGGGGGGTGCAAAAAAATGACCTTGATGGAATATTTGAAAACCATGATAGCACAGTGGACTGGCTTTGCAGAACAATCTACTAGAAATTATTACAGTACAGACATTTAGTGTTGCCAGAAACTGAGCTTAAATATGGAAAACCAAGGCCATTTTTGACTTGTTATAAAAAAGAACAAATGCCATGGGAGTTTTGACAACCAGAGAGAAAGCTGTATGTGGAGGGGAGACTTTTATATGTGTTACATGATTATTCTAAAGTAACATTAAAGCATAGTTTGTAATTTCTGAATGTGAGACAAGAATGTAAATAGAACACACTGAAATTTAGGCTATCATTCCTGAATGTATTATTTTTTGGAGCGTGGTAAAGTGTTGACATTTGATAGTCTGAAAGAAGCAATAGGAAAGATAAAAGAAATGCCCAAAAGAATTACTAAAATGCAAGCTGAGTGAAGAGATTGGGAGATTCAAGTTTTAAGAAGTAGGACTCCAGGAGAAATGTTGATTAGGAGATGATTCAAATGAAAAGGGACATCTGTGTATGCATAATATCCTAGGAAGAACATGGTCAGATAGATTAGAAAATTTTAATGAAAGTATGAACTGAGTATCATGTCACTTTGGTATGCTAAAATAATATAGTTAACAGTAATCAGTGAGTATAAATGAAGGCTAAATGGCCAAAATAGGACGAATGTTTGCTTGTACCTGTGTTAGAATACAAATTAAGGTTGGGGATGTGCTTGTATGTGATACATATGTATGGATTTGTTAATAATGGTTACAGATGTTTGGTACATACACACAAATTGAGAGACCCAATCACAGTAAATTGTTTTGTTTTCTGTAAATGCATAGCATGATGAATGTTAGTTTTACAAGCAGATAGAATGTCATGGAATTTAACAGAACAATTTTTGTAGACTGAATTCACTGTATTTTAGCAGAGCTTTGCATCTGTATTGCATCATTCATACTAGCTAAGTGAATGATAGGGAGAGGCCGATAGGGAGAGGCCTGTACAGATTGTGATTAGTTGCTTAGTATTATTCAACTTATTGCCAAATAATTTGTGTTTAGTGCTCTGCCTTTACATCTGCTGAATTGTACTTGTTATAATTTTTAGAAGTGTACAGTGTATGGGTTGGGAAGGTGGCCTAATGGTTAAGGTGTTTGCCTTACAAACACAAGGTGCAGGGTTTGAGTCTCACAAGGGATAATTGACTAGGCTTAAAATGGCTTGCAAGGGCAGTTAGCCTAGTACTAATCTATGAACCTATGGTAACTCCACTAATAAACACATCATGGAAGAATACAAAAACATATTTGCATTTGAGGCTGCAGAAGTTGTATTTGTATTATAAGTGCTATATATTCTTCTTTACAGTTGCTTAAGGAACGTTGACTGTTTGGATATTGATGTTTTTCTAAGCCTAGATTTGAGTGGATTTTTTCATTTTATTCATTAATGGTAAAACACTCAAACAGATGTTAAGCAAAGTGTGTTCAAACAGAATAAAATATTTTTTTCTGATCCTTTTTTTAGAAAAAAATAGCATAGATGGTATTCTTGAAAAAGTAAAAAAAATAGAAGGTATTCTTTTTGAAGTTAACAGATGGTAGTGTAAATACCAGTAAACATAGCTGTGAAATGGACACTTAAATTGTAAGAAATGAAAGTTGGATAATGGCAAATTCAAGTTAAAAAAAAATAGGCTAGGTTATAATGTATAGGTTCATAGATTGATACTAGGCTATCTGCCCTAGGGCATTTACAAGCCTAGCCAGAGTGTGTTTGGCTTTCGCCACCCTTAGATTAGTTGACTGTGCCTCTGTATAGTAGGTCACAGAAGATAGCCCATTTAAGGTTAGTTTACCGTGCCTCTGTCTAGCAGTGACACAGAAGAGATCCCAGGGGTAAATTTACGATCTCCCATCCAAACGTATAGGTTCATAATGAAGAAAGAATTGCATCTTATGTTAGTAAGGGTCCTGTCTTTGAAAAAAAATAACACTTTATTACGTTGTGTGGCAGGATTTTAAAAAGTAGTTGAGATGATTTAGCTCAAACTTTTACAATACACTACATAATTGTGTCTCTGCCTTTTTGAATGGTTGTACTAGACCTTTTAGGGCCAAATCGTAACATCTGAGGAATTTTGGAAGAATATGGTGTGCATTTCAGAAATATATGCCATTTGTTGTCACAGTGCCTTATTGAACAGATGATACATTTATGATGGTAATGTTGATTAAAAGAAATGTTGGGTAACCTTGACCCCTGGAGAAAGTTTTATGAATGAGACTAGAAAGTAGTTTGTGTATAGATTATAAGGGAAGAGTGCCACAGGGAGGATTAGGAGGAGTATGTAGCACTCGTGTTATGGCAGTGTTACATGCATGATTACTTGTTTTCTGACTTAGGGCTATTGCTTCTTAATTGATATTGTAATGCATTATATGTGTTATATACCAAATAGTTGTGGTTGAAACAGGGGCTGGAGTTACAAAAGTTAAATGTCTGAAAAGTATATGTAAAGTGGACATAGTAAAAAATATTAAAGGTAAATAAAAAATGTAATCAAGAGGAATGGAGAAACTAAATGTATCCGGCTTGTACCAAAATGTAATGATAATATGAACTGAATTATAAACACAATGCAAGTTAAAGGTCAAAGTTGCGGTTTACAGATGAAATTAGGTTTGATCTGTTACTTAGAAGTACACCCTGTTAAGAGTAGGTAAACTTGTATTAAAAATATTAAGCAGTGTAGCATGTAAGATACATGCTGTTATGATAGTAAAATTGTGGAATGGAAAGATAATTGAAATAGATAGATGGTAATTGTTTAAATGTAAATAAACTAGTCTGAAAACTGGACAGTTTAGAATCAAAAGATTAAGCTATGTTTCACTCAAGTGGAATTGTAGAGAGAGAGAGAGAAAAATCAGTTGTGCAGTATTCTTACACATTACAGGCAAGGAAGAAATAAAAGCATTTAACACTATTAGTCTCAAAAAAGGAGAGAAAAGACAAGTTGAGTATGATGAGAGATAAGAATCAAGCACATTGTTAGCCAAAGAAAATCTTTTCATATATATATATATATATATATATATATATATATATATATATATAAGGGATGAGCCAAGTAATTCATAAACATATCACATAGCTGCATTAATGCATTCTGCATGCTGTTTTAGTACACTAACATGGTTAATGGCAATGACGTGGTATACAGAAGAATGTCATTGTTCTCCTATGCACACGTGCATCTGTCAGAATCATGTGGCGATATATGATGAACAGGGCACAGCACTAAGTAGCTGTCCCCTGCTGTGCTCTGCCATCATGCAAAACAGTGATTCATAAATCTTTTCCATTCATTAAACAACAGTGTAGCTAGGATCTTTACCACAATAATGGCCAAGAGTTTTAGGGCTCTTTTCTGGTATGTACCAACCCTAATTCCTTAATCAAAGTGTTAATGAATCCAGACCTTGTTTTTTTACCAGAAAACAAAGCAAATAAACTGTAGATGCTAAAGTACATGGGGTCAGAAACAGACAAACATAAATGATTCACTGATAAGAGATGGATGTGTCTGTGACATCTGTAAATGATTGAGTCAGAGGCAGAATTTTGGGAGTAAAATGTAACATTAATAAACTGCTGAATATGTATAGAGTATGTGAGATTATGAATATTCAGTTGAAAAGACTTCATGATGTGCTGGAAAGGAATAAATAAATGCAGAAACTGATAATGCAGAAAATGAAATCAAGAGCTTATCAAATACATTGAAACAGAAACAGCCCCACACAGCAATCTAAGATGGTACCCAGAAATAAATGCACAGTTAGAAATATGTCTGCATACAAACTGTATTGTTACAGGCATAAAAAAGGTAATGCAATGCTCATAACCAAGTCTGAAAGTTCTAGGGGGTATCTCAGTCAGTTAATAAAATTGTGTAAGTTGATACGGAAGTATGATGGTGATACAGAAGTATGATGTCTTATTTGATGGTTTGGGCAGTTTGCCAGGAGGACAGCTTATCAGCAGTTTGTGTCATATTTGCACCTAGAAGAATACCCTATAGTAGTTAGGGAAAGTATTAAACTTGAGCTGAAAAGGATACTGTCCTTTAGTATAAATGTTGAGCAGGTATTATGAAACCAAACAAACTGTGAATGTGTAGAGATCTTCAAGATCTGAATTAATTAGATAAAAGGGAAGACTGTCGACTATAGTCTTACTGACTGTAATGTTTTAGGCATATTTTATGGTAAATATTTTTCATCAGTGGATACAAATCAAGACTTCTGGCAAATAAAAATGGATGAAACTGTTTACTTCTAACACTCCCCTGGGCAGATGCATTATTGATTCCTAAGGTTACTTTTCTGGTATATTCTAAGCCCCAGATTTATTCCAAAGATTTATAGCTGAAATAGTATAAGGTCTAGATTCTGTTGTGAACATCTTAAATGAAGAACATGATATGAGACTGATTAAGTTACTAGACTAACTGAAACAGAAAGGTTTGAAACTCAGCAAAGCTAGATGTCAAATGTGTGTATCTCTTCTAAAACAAATGGATGATATGTTCACTTTCGACTGTCTCAAACTAGGTGAGGAGAAGGTTTGCTCTATACTCAGAATGTAGAAGCCCCAGTCTAATTCTTATAAATGGTTCAGTAACTTTCAAAGTTTTTACCCAACTTACCAGTTGTTATAGCACCACTTAAGAGGTAGTTATAATAATAATAATAATAATAATAATAATAATACCCATTTATTAACCAGGTAGACCAACTGGACACAGTTCCTTTTCAGGGTAAGCAAGGAACAATGTATGGTTAAGTGACTTGCTCAAGATCACACATTAGGCCAAAGATGAGAGAATCAACCTTTCTACCACAGGAACTACAGGTCACAGCTTAACCCTTTATACCAAAATGACAGACCCAGCTAAGCCATCATCACAACTGATTTTGGTCTTCAAAGCAAAATAATAACTTTACAGTCTTGAAAAGCCTTGTTACAGAAACACCAGCCTTAACATTTTATGAAACATGTCAATCAGATATTCTACAAGTTGATGCTAGTTAACAAAAATCGGTATAGTGTTATGCAAGAAGTTAGACCTGCTTGTATACATCAAGTGCTTTCACTAAAGCACAAATGAAATATGCATAAAGACAGTTTAGTAATTTTTTTATCACTGTCAAAACATCCTGAAAACATCTTTAGTAGCACAGTTACTGTAGAATCAGATCACAAACCAGTGTGAAGCATTTTCAAAAAATCCTTCAATAAAGCTTGAAGTAAGTCAGAAAGAATGATGTTAAGTCTGCAAAATTAATATCTCACATTTTCATATAAACATAGAAAGCAAATGAATCTAATAGATGTACTCAGAAGAGCATAGTTAGAGGTCGAGAAAATCTGCTAAAATAGGGGTCACAAACACGCGGCCCACAAAGTAGTTTTCTGTGGCCCCGCAAGCACTTACTGAGGATGCGGTTGTATGGTAGTTTCCCCCCCCCCCAGTATGACTTCTCCCAGTGTAGGACATACGTCTTGCATTGTGTCTGTCACCAAATGTGCCTAACAGAATGGAGATGCGATTGGAGGTTGCAGTCAGGTGTTTTTTTCCTCCTCCAATGGCATCTCTCTCTTGAATTAGGCACGTTTAATCAATTCATGTCCATGCATAGAGGAGTGGAACTGGCTTTTGGGTCTTTATCCGGTCATCTATTTACAGTAGACTGACCCTCAAATTGTGTGAGCAGAGTGTTCCTGAGGTAAGCTGTTATTGCATTTCTAGTTCTCTCCCAATCTTTGGTAAAATACAGACAATCTGCTTGCAGCACAGAGCACCAAATGTGGATCTTTCTGAACAGTTAAGTTGGCCGGTTTGGCACCCTGTGCTGCAAGCAGATTCTCTGTATTTTACCAAAGATAAGGTGTTTTGGGGAGGTTATGAACTCAAATAAAGTAAAAAGAAAAGCGGGTGCCGGGTCAGCATAAATAAGTGTTGAGCTGCTCATCACGGTGTTTTAATGGTTCTTCCCTTGGATCTTTTTGTAGAACTGCATAATCTATTGTAGATGATTTTGTTTGCTTTTTCTCACTCAAAGAATCGGTGGTTAATTGTTGCATCCTGTGATCAGAGCCTGCAAAATAAATAATCCAGAGCAAAGTACGCTATGTTTCTTACTCAGCAGGAGAACTGATGTTTCAGTGTATTTATTTATTTTATCGTGCCCCTCCATACTGATGCAGTATGACACCAAATATTTGCAGTCATGGAAAATAAAGTGAAACATTTTATTGCTTAGCTAAAATTTTATTGCTGTTTCTTGCAGTTACAGTTCTATATTGCTGCTTCCCTTAACTAACAGCCCACGGTAAACAAATGTTATTTTCTAATCAGGATCAAAATGCTGTATGCTGCTGCTTCATGTTCAGTAGCATCGCTGAAAAAGTATTTAATGAGGAACAGACCAAAAATATGAACCAGAAATCTATACAGCTGAGAGGTATGCTTCACAGTGAAGCTGTTTAGAAACCCTTATTGATGCATGCCTCCAACCCACTTGTGCTTGTGCATACTTAGGCATGCTGATGCAGGGATTGGTAGGGAAACTGTTTCCTTTTGATGCTAGTGCATATCTGAACACATCAGAGGGGAATGTTTCACTTTGGTGCTAGTGCATACTTGATAAACTGCTGATGTGATTGCTGGGCAAAATAAAATGTGTCAGTTTAGTAAATTTAGTGCTTGTGCATACTTTGACATGCTGATGAAGGGATTGGTGGGGGGGGGGTTCATTTTGATGCTTGTGCATGCTTGGACAAACATCTGAAGTGATCTCAGGGCAATGTAAAATGTAGACCTCCCTTGCCAGAGTCATATTTTTCTCTGGAGCCAATATCACCCAGACTGAGATCCCCATTCTCCAGGAAAGATTGTTCCAATAGGCCCCCAGACCTTCCTCCTCTGCTTCCTCTCTCTAGTCAGTTAGGTCCTCCAGGAGTCTTTCAGAAGCTGACATGGATAGGATGATGACATTTCTCAGAAACCAAATCCAGATGGGGGTCATTCCTACTCCAGCCCCTGTCAGAGCTGGAGGACTGGCCTCTTCCCCTCATCAGATTATTACTCCTTCACCAATCTGTCATGCTGATTTGGGGCTATCAGATCTGAATGCCCCCATGGTATGTCCTCATCAGATCTGTAGACACGGTCTTCTTCAACGTCATCATTTTCTCTGAGACGATCATCTCTGTGTTTCTAAGATCTTGCTGAATCTCAGGGCTGAGTTGCTGGCATCAGAACTGAGGGAGAAGCTTCAGCTCTGAGGCCCTGGGAGCCATTCCTCTCACTCTCTCAGATCTTTGGTGGTAGACCATTTGGCTGCAATGTCTGCCTAGCAGACATGCCAGATGGTTTCTCAAGACCAGCCTATCTTAGGAGCCACTGCTCCTACTGGAAGGGTCTCTGGTTTCATCTCTTGCTTTGTTTTCAAGGCTTTTGAAAGAGTACTCTCTCATTCTAGTAAGCAGAGTTTCCTTTCAGCCACTTATTTATCCCTCCCCACAGGATTTCCCTGGATGCTAATCCTGCTGTTTCTATCCTGTTGAGGCAGGCAGTTTCCAAAAGTCTTAAGCCCATCTTTGGTGAGCACCCCCATCAGCTTCCACATCCTCCCTAAACATCGTAGTGGGGAGGGTTGTTGGAAACACAGTTGCTAACAGAGGCACATTCACTCCCCACAGGAATCACTAACTGAAGATACTGACTTTGAGGAAGCAGATGGGGGTACCCAAGATCCCCTCTTCAGGATGTGTTGTTTGGAGAAATTTTAGAACTACTTAGAAAGGGGGCTGTCCTCAGAAGCCCCTTCCCAAGAGGGATCAGTATTTCTTGAGGTTTTTGTGGCTGGCCTCTTCAATAAATGAGATGGTAGACTTAATTTCAAAATGGGAATGGAAGGAACTGGATGTGGCCGAGACAATTCCCCACAACCCCAACAAGTTCATAGTATAACTGAAAGACCATCCTTTTTGGAGTAAAGGTCTGGCTGTCTATTCTATGATGGTGGTGGCAGCCACCAAGAAGGAACTGGCAGAAGAGAGTTCCACAGTCCACCCCCTTAACCAAGATTCTTGGGAATTTGGCAGATTTGGCAAGTGGGTCTATCCATCAACAACCCTCACCATCAGGGTGCTGAACTACCTGGCACATGTTATATGCTTCCAGAGAGATTTGACCAAGGAGCTTTCCAAATCTGTCTCAGTGACCCTTTCTGCAGAGGAGAAAAAAATCCATTGACTTTCAGTTGGCTACCCTCCAGTCCTTGTCTGATGTCTTGATACATCTAATTTCCAATGACACAGAAGTCATACCTAGAGCCGAGAGCTTTGGCATAACTGTAAGTAGACATGATTGGATGTGCCTGTGCAATTCTGTGGAACATTTCAAGACATCCTTCATCAGTGCCCTCTATGGTGGATCAACACTCTTGCATCTGAAACTGAAAGAAATGCTGCCCAGGAGTGAACAAGATGGTAAGACCCTGTCTGCTATAGAGATCCAGTTTTCTTCCTTCCAGAGGCTCATTTCCAGAAACTAAAAGGTTAGGAAGAAACTTTGGTTCTATAAGTCTCAGGGGTTCATTTTGGTCCCTTCTGGAGAGAGACCTCCCAATGGTGGAGGGGGAAATTTAATAGTGGATGTTGCCCTACGGCAGAGGTGGTCTGCAAAACCAGGGTTTTTATCATCCCTTCTCTGAGAATCCCTATCAGTGCTCCTAAATATTTGCTCATCTGATGCTCTCTGGTGGCAGTCAGGGTACTTGACCCTGCATCCTTCTGGCTGGATGTCCATTACTCAAGATGTCTGGGTGCAGAGGATAATAACCAGAGGCTATTTCATCCCTTTTCTTTACCATCCTCCATGTTTAAGGAAAATTCATGATGTTCCATCCTCACAAAGGGAAGTGGCAGCCTCAGAAATAAAAAAAAAAGCTGCTAAGAAATTGGGCCATCTAAGAGGTCACTCAAGACAAGCAAGACTCCAGTATTTATTCAAAATTCTTTTTAGTGCCAAAAAAGAATGAGGACATAAGGCCAAATATGGATCTTAGTTGCTTAAACAAATTTGTGAAACAAACAAAATTCCAGATGGTCACAGTATAGTCCATTCGTCTGTTTCTAAGGCTGGATGACTGGATGTGCTCAGTCAACCTCCATGATGCATACTACCATATAAAAATGGAAAGATGCTCCAGGAGGTTTTTTCACTTCTGACTGGGGCCAGTCATTTCCAATTGAGAGCCCTGCACTTTGGTCTCACTACAGCTCCTGAGGTGATAACCAAGTGCATGGCAGTGGTTACAGCTCATCTCAGACTGCAAAGGTTCTGGGTATTTCCTTATCTGGATGACTGGCTCATCACCACTCCCACTAGAAATCTTCTCAATCAAGCCTAAGAATGCTTGCTTCATCTGGTTTCAACTGTGGGCATTACAGCAAATAAAGCAAAGTCCAAACTTCAACCCGTACAGACCTTGGAGTTTATTGGAGCACTTCTGAACACCAGACCACAGACTGCCAAACTTCCACATGCCAGGATCTCTGCAATTCACAAACAGGCATTGGCTTTTGTCTCATGTTGGAAGTCAAAACTGATTTTACGCCTCATGGGGTCAATGGTAGCGGCTATCACACTAGTCCCTCCTGCCAAGTATCACATGAGAATTCTTCAGTGGACCATGTTGACGCAGTGGTCCATCAAACATCAGCCCATGAATTTCCAGGTTTCACTCACAAGGATCTGCAGGTCTCATATCCAGTGGTAGTTGCAGTCCTTGGTTGCATCCCAAAGATGCCAATTTGTACTATCTTCACCTCAGGCCACGGTGACCATGGACGCTCCCCACTTAGGGTGGGGGGGTCATTCTTGGGAAGGACGGTCCATGGTATGTGGTCACCTGCAATGGCCGGTCTTCACATCAACATTTTGGAGATGAGACCAGTCCTCCTAGCATTGCCACCATTACAAGATGCTCTCTCCTCAGGTGTTATTTTAATTCAGCTGGACAATATGTCAGTTGTCTGGTACATTACCAAATAGAGAGGTTCACAATCCTAAATTCCTTCAGAATTTATTTTATTTATTTATTTGACATTTGTTTACTGGGAAAGTCCGACTGGGTATGAGGCCATTTTCAGAGGAGGCCTGGGGAGAAAAGCTCCACAGTACACATAAAGAGAATTAAAAAATTGATCAATGGTTACAACTATTAAGACAATAATAAAAATAGTACAGTATGTGAAATACAATAAAAGAAGAGTAAGCAAAATATAAAGGCAAGCAATAAAGTTGACTGTACATAATATACAAGGTAGGAGAGAGAGAATTCCTAATGTGCATGTCGTAAAAGCCATATACTTTTTTTCTGGCAGGAGAACTGGATAATACATTTCAGTAAAATTCTGAGATAGAGAAAGGTTAGTGTAAGAATATAAAGAAAGGACAGTAGAATGTTAAGAAATTAAAATGAGGTGAGGCTAGAAAGTAGGTAAAACAGGAAAAGAAGTAGGATATGTCAAGAGAACGTCTATTAAGAGAGGGGAAGAAGGGAATAGAAAAAGATTATTAAGATGACAAGGAGCATGGGCAGGTCCAATTATTGGTTAGATGTTCTTTCAGCCTGAACCTGAATGAATAGTACTGGGGTATAAGTCTGATTGCTTCTGGAATGCTATTCCATGATTTAGCAACACAGTGAGAGTATAGACTAACCCCATTAGATCTTTGAGGTTTGAAAATAGATAGTAGATACTTGTGACAGGAGCATAGGTCATGAGATGGAATATAGTGTTGTAGTAGTGAGGATGTAGTTTGCGAAAATGAGGAGTTGCACAGTAATTTGTGAGTTAATGTTAGTTGATTAAAGGTGAGAAGGTGGGGTAGTTCGAGCCAATTTAGGGACGTGAGAGTAGTGGGCCTGCCCTGTGGCAAATTTAGCTACATTATTATAACATCAACTAAGTTTTGCTTTGAGAAAAGAGTGAAGATTGGTTATGATAGCTGAAGTGTAGAGAATGGAGTGTAAGAGATAGGTAGTGACCGGGGTTACTCTTGTGGAGCTGATGAATTGCATAGCCCTATACAACATGCCCAATTTTTGATTTTTTTTTTTTATAATATTAATGATACGCAGGTCAAACTTAAGATTGTTGTCAATAGTTACACCTAACAGTTTTGTATGTGACACTACATTAATTAAAATATTGTTCCAAGAAGTAATAGAAACGTTAGAGGCATCTGGAGAAAATTGTTTTGGTAAAAATAGTAGAAGTGTAGTTTTTTGGGGGTTAAGTAGTAACTAGTTGTTGGTGAGCCAAGACATAATGTAATTGAATGCTTCTTGCATTAAACTCTGTAGATGAGAGAGAGTCCTGGCAGAGCAGATTAATGTAGAGTCATCAGCATATTGAATTAGGGTGGCTTATTTGCTGGCAGTATTAAGATGGTTAATAAAAATGTTAAAGAGAAGTGGAACTAGTATTGAACCTTGGTGCTAACAGGTAAGTAAGGAGAGAAGTTAGAGTTCCATTTGACAGATTGATATCTGTTATACAGATAGCTAGTGAACCATTGTAAGGATGTTTTAGTTAAGCCCAGAAGAGATAGCTGGGATAACAGTTGGGGGTGGGAGACAATATCAAAGGTTTTGGATAGATCTAAAAAAAGAGAAGAGACAAAGTTTCCTGAGTCACGATCTTTGTTGACAGTGTCAGTAAAGGATAGTAGAGCAGGGATAGTGCTATGTGCTGGTCTGAATCCATGTTGGGTGGGGGAGAGAAGATTATTGTCAAGGAGGTATTGAAGAAGTTGTTTATAGATACATATTTCTAGAATTTTTGATAGTGCTGAAAGAATAGCAATTGGCCTATAATTAGAGATTTTTGTGGAGGTGCCACCTTTGTGGAGAGGAAGGATGAAGGATTTTTCCACAGGGAGGGGACATAAGACTCCTTAATGGATCTATTAATGATTATTGAGACAGGGTAGGCAATTGAGTCAGCAGACATTTTTAGAAATTCATTAGGAAGATTGTCTGCAAAGGGGGAACATGGCCTGAGCTTACAAAGGAGGGATTTGATAAAGGAAGTAGAAACTGGTTGAAAGGAAAATGTAGACTGACAGGTATTAGGAGGCTGAGAGAGGGTAGAGGGAGACAGAGGGAATTTATTAGCTATGGAAGCTATGCTATCAATGAAGTAAGAGTTAAATTGAGTTTCTATGTCAGAGGAAGTACTAACACAGGATGGTTGGGGGGAGGACTGACTTCCGGGTTGTAGGATTTTTTTATAGTGTGGCCGAAGGTTTTTGGACTAGATTTGTGCTGATCTTGTGGCTTTGCATAGAACTGTTTTTTGTCTAAATTAACCTGTTTCTTTACAAGGTTACGCAGTGCTTTGAAATGCTGCAAACTACTGCGAGTCTTATGTTTTAGGTAAGTTGTCCAAGCCTTGTCTCTGTTTTGCATGAGTGATCTGGTATAGACAGAAAGACAAGGAGTATAGCTGGTTTTGACTCTTTTCCTTCTGGTGGGAGCTAAACTGTCTAAAGTGTGTAGGAATATAGAATTAAATTGTTCAACTGCATTATCTAGTGGTATTTAATGAAAAAACAATTGATGGAGTTTAGTAAATTTGTAAAGCCCTTCTGGTCAAAGTTGGATAGGTTTCGTACTGTCTTGTAGGTGTGTTGTCTACATGAATGTGAAAACAAGTCTAGTTGTACAGATAGGGTGGTGATCGCTAATATTAGAGGCTGGAAGTGTTTTGGACTGAGAAATCTTGTTAGGATGGGAGACCAAAATCCAATCAATTGTTGAGCCATTTTGCTTTGCGGCACTGGTAAAGGTTGAGTGAGTAGTTGAGGAAATTCAAATAGGTTTATGCTATCTGTGGGAAATTGTAAGTTAAGTTTCTACCAGTCAGTGTTGACATCACCTAATATTACTGTTTCTAGAAGGATATCCTGGCCCCTGGCTGCTGAGCTTCCCTGGCTCCTGTGTCCGTGCCTGAATCTTAGACTCCTGCCTATCCTGTTCTAACCCACCAGCGCCCTCCCAGAGGCTCTTGCCAAGAACACACAAAAAGGACCCTTACATATTCTACTAAGAGCACATATTGCTCC
Organism: Protopterus annectens; assembly: GCF_019279795.1. NCBI lineage: Eukaryota > Metazoa > Chordata > Ceratodontiformes > Protopteridae > Protopterus > Protopterus annectens. The sequence goes on from NC_056741.1 coordinate 843,600,419, forward strand.
CTGAGCACAACTCCTATCAAGACTTTAAGTGAACTTAGACTCCTGCCTATCCTGTTCTAACCCACCAGCGCCCTCCCAGAGGCTCTTGCCAAGAACACACAAAAAGGACCCTTACATATTCTACTAAGAGCACATATTGCTCCCTGAGCACAACTCCTATCAAGACTTTAAGTGACTTAGACTCCTGCCTATCCTGTTCTAACCCACCAGCGCCCTCCCAGAGGCTCTTGCCAAGAACACACAAAAAGGACCCTTACATATTCTACTAAGAGCACATATTGCTCCCTGAGCACAACTCCTATCAAGACTTTAAGTGAACTTAGACTCCTGCCTATCCTGTTCTAACCCACCAGCGCCCTCCCAGAGGCTCTTGCCAAGAACACACAAAAAGAACCCTTACATATTCTACTAAGAGCACATATAGCTCCCTGAGCACAACTCCTATCAAGACTTTAAGTGAACTTAGACTCCTGCCTATCCTGTTCTAACCCACCAGCGCCCTCCCAGAGGCTCTTGCCAAGAACACACAAAAAGGACCCTTACATATTCTACTAAGAGCACATATTGCTCCCTGAGCACAACTCCTATCAAGACTTTAAGTGAAGTATGTGTACTGCTTATACCATGTAGTACTAATAGACACTTCTACACCAGGTCGCAGTACACTTACCTGCCAGCCTAGCCAGCAGCCACAATCCCTCTCTCCCACTCTGGTTAACTAAATCCCTTTCTACCTTTTATATTTTCTCCCTCTATCTTGGTCCATGATATCCCCTTCCCTTCCCTCCACCTGATATCTCTCTTTCTGGGTTCTTAACACCTGAGTGGTGCTTCTCTCCCAGGTCCATCCATCTGTCCTCACTCCTCCTTATACACCCCCTCTCTAACTTGTAAACCTCTTACCTTCTCTTACTGGCCTCCATCCATATATCCACCCTCCACTCCTTTCCCCCTCAGTCTTCCTTTCTCTCACAATTCACTGCAAGCTTACCTTAGACTACCTCTTCTTCTGATTGTCTCCTTCACATTCTTCTCCTTTGGCTCTAGCTGCTCCGTTCACCCTGCGGGCTCACTCCGCTCCCCTACCCTACCCCCAATTTCCACCCACCCCCAGTGCATCTACATTTATTCCTCCAAACACCACACCCACTGCCTCACTTCTCCAATCAATATCCCACCTCCAAACCACACCCTCTTATTTTCCCGCCAAAACCAACTTACAGTCTACTCCCCATCATTATCCTACATAACCAATCCCATCCTATTCCCACTCCCAAACCACACCCCCACCAATCTAATACAACTCTCCATACACTAACTATTACATAGATAACATCCAGTTCTGGTATACATACGATTTCCTATATACCTTACTTCTCTAATATTACTACTCTATTACCCTTTCCCAACATGCTCTCTAAACACTCCTTCCTCTTCCTTTCACTTTTACTACTCCTCACCTTATCTTATTTCTACCATCATTCCCAGCCCACAATTTCCATCTACTTCCAACCCTTTCACATAACCAATCATCACAACTCACCTTTCTCACTCTCATACTCTCTTATTTCCCCCCATTTATACCCCTCAGAAAACCTCCTTCTTTTTCGACATAAACTTATCTCCATCCATGCTAATTCTATCACCGTAACTACTAGCAAAGCCTTCCAATTTACAAAAGAACCCAATCTCATCTCCTTGCTAACTACTCACATAAATTATTCCATACTACATCTGATTACCACTCTTATATCTGGAGACATCCATCCTAATCCAGGCCCCACCTCCACAACCACTGTAAATAAATCCCTATTATTCACTTCCTTAAACTCCCAAAGTGTAGTAAACAAAGTCCCAAACCTACATGCTTGGCTCACACACAATAAACCTGACATCCTGACCATTTCTGAAACCTGGCTAAAACCACACATTAAAGACTCTGAAATAGTTCCTCCAAACTACTCCATCATTAGAAAAGACAGACCTCACAAAAAAGGCGGAGGAGTAGCCCTTCTTTATTCTTCCTCCCTAGTAGTTACTCCCTACAACAAACCTATTCCACACTTCAACAACGCCCGAACTTCTCCTTACCCTAGTCCAAATCAATAATTATAAATACATATGTATAGCTTCCTTTATATTCCCCCAGGAGATAATATCTCCACACTCGAACTTATCCTTTCCTGGCTATCCAGTAACATTAGTAATGAAACCATAATCCTAGGAGATGTTAACATTAATTGGGCCCTTATCCAGTCTCCTACTAACCCCATTAACATCAACCTCTACAATTTCTCACAACTGATCACCTCGGTAACTCACCCTGCCAAAAACCCCTCCAATGGGAGTATATTGGATTGGATTCTAGTCTCCCATCCTCACTATTTCACCAACAGTGGCACTCTTCCTGACCCACTTGGTGACCACATACCCACATTTACCCACCGGCTTCCCACTATCCTTCAACGAACCCATAACTATATTACTATCCGTGACAAAAAAAATTCAACCTGATAATCTTCTCAAACTCATTACAAGCAATTAATTGGAATTGTTTAAAAACACTACCTCTAGACAATGCAGTCTCATACTTCAACTCAACATTCTTAAAATTACTAGACTCCCAAGCTCCCTTACGGACAAAGAGAATAAAAACTAAATCAGCTCCATGGCTCTCCAATAGTACTCTTGCTACCATGAGACAGAGAGACAAAGTCTGGGCACGCTACCAAAAACATAAGACAACACCACTCCTTAATGAATACAAAATGCTCCGAAATAAAGTAAAAAAACTCATTACTCTTGATCGTCAAAACCACTTCTCCTCACTCCAGAACCATAATACAAACAACCCTCAAAATTTCTGGAAAGGGATCTCCACTCTCCTCCACCCTAGCAAACCAGATACTCCTACCCCAGACCCTAATGCTCCAGAACTTGATTTAGCCACCCAATTCAATTCTTTCTTTATTGACTCTATTTCCAAATTGACCTCCTCATTCTCCAACACCTCCCTGCTAACCAATACCCCTCACACACCCCTACTCTCTACTTCTACACCCTACTCCCCACCCACTAACTCCTCTACCCCCCTTCTGCACAAACTCTAGCCTCATCACCACCACCCCAAAATTCCCCCCTTCCTGACTGCACCCTCTTCTCATTAAATCCCATACCTACATCTACTATAAAGAAACTCCTTCAGAAATTGAAACCATGTACCAATGCTCCTGACAACATCCCTTCTTACTTTCTCAGCATAGCTGCTGAAACTCTTGCCTACCCCATTAGCATCTTAATTAACCGCTCCCTACAGGAATGCACTGTTCCCCAAATCTGGAAACAAGCCTTTATTATACCTCTACACAAAGGTGGTAACAATAACAACATTACTAATTTCCGTCCCATAGCCATCCTGTCCCCCATTTCAAAAATACTAGAAAAATGTGTCCAACTTCAACACCTTCCTCACCTCCTGGACAACCATCTTATAACTCCTACACAGCACGGTTTTAGACCTAATCATAGCACTATGACTGCCCTCCTCTCCTTCCTTGAAATTGTAAATAAAGCCCGCGACTCTGGACAAGTTGTTTCCACCTTACTTCTTGACCTTTCCAAAGCCTTCGATACTATCTCGCACAGCCTGCTCTTAGCTAAACTCTCCAAACTTCACCTATCTTCCTCCTCCTTGAACTGGTTCACTAGTTACCTATCTAACAGACATCAAGCTGTAAAATGGAAAAAAGCCACTTCCTCTTTCCTTAGTACCCCTACAGGAGTTCCACAAGGCTCCATACTGGGTCCTCTTCTTTTCAACATTTTTATTAATGACTTCCACAAATCAATCCCATTCCCTAGCATCATCCAATATGCAGATGACTCAACTATCATCTGTTCTGCCTCCTCTATCACTACACTACAAAAACTTACTCAAGATGCCTTCTCTTCCACAGAGCAATGGATGCTAAGTAATCATCTAGCTCTCAATGGTACCAAAACCAAACTAATGTTATTTACTCCCTCTAAAGTCACTCCACCCAACATGGATACATTCTTAATTACTACTCAAAACAACTCTCCTCTTGAAATAGTGTCAGAGACCAAACTACTTGGGGTTCTAATCGAAAACCAACTTAAATTTAACTCCCACCTGCAAAAAAACATTAAAAAAACGCATCAAAAACTTGGCATGCTTTATAGACAGAATGCCTACCTCACATCTGCTACTAAAATCACTCTCTCTACTTCCTTCCTTATCCCTGCCTTCTCTATGGTGCCCCACTACTAACTAATCTTCAGTCCTTGTTAAAAAAACAACTTACCACCTGCTATAACAAAATTGCAAAATTCGCCACCGGCCATAAGTCCTCCACTCACCACTGTTTCTCCCTCCATAAACTAAAATGGCTAGAACTTCCCAATCAACTAACTTACACTCAACTAACTCTAGCCCATAAGCTTATTCTAAACCCCTCCCTCTGTCCCTCCCTTTCCTCTGCCTTTAAAATGCACCTACCTAACAGAGTTCTAAGATCAAATAATCAAAATCTACTAGAAGTGCACAAACCTACTCATCCCCAGGCAAAACCTTCTCTCCTTCAGCCTCGCTCGCCTCTGGAACTCCCTACCTCCACCCATCCGCACCACCTCTAACCACTCTACCTTCAAAAAGTCTCTTTTCTTATATCTAGCATCACAGTGGGAATGCTCTTGCTCCCACCCTACATAACTAACTCTACCTAATTTCTTTCAGTATCACACCCTACTTTTATTTAGTTACTATGTTTGTTCTCTAATCTGTATTGCTATCCACATTTATTCTATTACTAGCATGTTTCTTTCAATGTATTAACTGTTATTATTGCTATTCTGTATTTGATAAGTTGTATTTTTATTACTGCCTACATAGTATTAATATCTCTCTGTACCTACATTGTCACTGTCAAATGTTGAATGTACATTTTGTCTTGGAGCTTTTCTCCCCAGGACTCCATTGAAAACAGGTTCTTTTTGGCCCATTGGACTATCCTGGTAAACCAACTGCAATAAATAAATAAATAAATAAAATATATTGTGATACCCAAGATAGGATACTTTCCAGAGTTGATAAGTTGTTGCCTGGGGGTATGTATAATGCAGAAACTTTTATTATTGTTAACTGTAAGGTAGGTGATCAACAGTTAGGCTTTATCATAAGAGGGTATGGATTGTTTGTGAGGGGTTAGGGAAATAGAAGCAGGATATATTACTGCAACACCCCCTTCTTTTTTTTTTTAAGTCAGTCATCTCTGAACATATTAAAGCCTGGGGGAAGTACTTTGGTATCCTTTATGTGTCGTTTAAGCCAGGTTTCAATGATTACTAGTATATCGGGAGATTTTGCAGTCATCCAAGCATGCAACTCAGAAATTTTGTTGCACATGCTATATGCATTTACTAAGATAAATGTAAGCATATTTTGTGTACTTGGAATATGGGTTGAAGATGTGGATTGTTGAGACCCAGGTTAGGGTGGATGTCACCACAGAGCAAGAGGAATTTCAAGATTATGAAGTAAAGACAGGATTTCATTTTGGTTAAACTGTCAGTATGTGTAATGATAAACAGGCACAACTGCATCTGAAACAGTTTATGTTTAAAGAGCAGAATATTGTCTGTGTGAAAGAGATGATCAGTGATGGGAAGGAGTAGTGATTTGTGTTATTGGTGTAAGAAGCAGTGTCTTTACGAGAGCTTAGAAATTGAATAGGGACCAGATATGATGAAGTGAAGAGAAGCAGAAGAGCATTAGTGATAGGAGAGTAAGAAGAATCATTTTAGATTAAGGATTTTTAGAGAGTTGATCAAACTACTTAAGTGTAAAATTTGAGGTGAGTAATAAAGTTTGTAAAAATGAAGGAAGGGGAATAGTTTGCAGATAGGGTGCTGGTGAGATAATAGGAATATCCTGAAAGATGGAGTATATGGGCGAGGAGGGTGGTGCTAATAGAGGAAGGGGGTGATGAGGTGGAGCTGGTAGAGGAAGGGGTGTGGTGTGGACAGCTTTAAATGTAGAGGGAGAGGGGGTGGGAGGGATTAAGGGAAAGGGGAGGGGACCGAAGTGAGCCCAGAGAGTGAACAAAGCGGGATGACACCTCAGAGAACAAGAACCAGCAGGTAAGTACTCAGAAAAAAAAACTAACAGTGAGGCTGCAACTAATCTATTTAAGATGCTGGTTAAAGGGTCAGTTAAGTATTGAGTGAAAAGTAGTAAGTTATACAAAGGTACATTTACGGTTTATAAAAAAAATCAGCTTAAGGGCGTTTGGTACTTCTCCTTAACTAAGCACAAGCTGGCATTTGCTTGTGTTTCTTTGCTCACTTCACTCTAAATCTGATCATAATATCCATATAGTAACAAACTGTGGTCAGTGTTCCAAAGAGAAAGAATGAGATAGGCATTATATTGCCTGTCAGCGATCACTCTCTCTTTGAGGTGCAGCAACCTCAACGTGAGCAAAATAAAGTGAAATAGACTTCCTCTCATACAATGAAACACTTTTTATTAGTCACAGTTCCTCAGAGTGTGATGTTGTAAGAATGTGTGCACTTGAGCTGTCATTTGATTTCTTGTGACTGATCTCCAGTGATTCATACTAAACTCAGTATTATTGCTTTACTTGTCCCATGTCAGATGATGGCTGCACAGTGACTGTGGCATGACAGTTTCATATCTTCAGAGAATGAGGTACTACTGGAGGTAAGACAGTAGTACAATGGCACTATTGCATCATGAAAGGAAGTGTACCAATGTGAGCAGCTGTAGGAAAACAGAGGCAGAAGGATGAAGGCTTTTTGGTTTCCATGGATGCATAATGCAAAACTATCATCACTGTGTCAATAACATACATGAACAGACACAGCAACTTCTAAGGGAAACTGAGCTAGGAATGCCACTGTCATAGCTAGGGTGTGGCAGAAAAGTTTGGCAATAGCTTGGAAACTGTCATTAAGCAATCACCTTTTTTCCAATCTCACACACACACATATGTTAATATATATATATATATATATATATATATATATATATATATATATATGTATGGGTCTACTTTTCTTCATCAAATTTACGGTGCACCGAACCATAAATAACAAAAACCAAGTCTGCTGAAAAGTTATTTCTGTGAAAGTAGACTATGCCAAAGTTCAGTTAATTGACATAGGTACTGTGTTGCTGGTAGTGCGAGAAGTACAGGTATATAGCCTTTATGTGACTTGTCGCATACCATACCAGTCCTGAAGCATGACAGATATGACGGTAGTGTCAGCAATCTTCAGGTTATGGTGCGTTACTTTTTGTACTACTCATGGCTTTGAAATGGAGATCGCACTACACTTAGGATAGGGAATTCTACCCTTGCTGTCACTGTAGTGCTATGTCGGAGTTGGTATATATAATTTGCAGGGAGTGTAGGTGGGTGCAGCCCCAACATGGGGGGTGCAGGGGGGCTTGCCACCTGCAAAAATATTGGAGAATGTGTGTGTTTGTTTTTTATGTTTTAAGTGCTTGTTGTTTTGGGGATATGTCATTCAGAATAGTGTGCTTTTGCAGAAATGAGTTTTTGGCTGACTGGGTTCTGTTATTTGCAGTTTGGTGGACTGTAAATTCGATGAAGAAAGGTAGACCCATGTATTCATATACAGACACACACACACACACACACACACACACACACACACACACACACACACACACACACACACACACACACACACACAGTACCAAATTACCTTGCTACAGCTCTAACAAATGGCATCAGTAGTTGACACGGCCTTCTGCATTTAACAATTCAGAGGAGCTGGTCTCCCTTCTGATCTGGGATACAACTGCATTTTATTCTCACAAGCAGTATATAATAAACTTAATAGCACACTTCATGTACATCTAGAATTTCAAAAACTCTCCAACTCTAAATCTCCCCAGTGCTTTTGAATTATGTATTGCTGAAGCACTATGCATAATAAAATAATTTTTGACCATCCAGCTGTACATATATGTTATCTAACTGCTTAGTACTTTGAGGCAACATTGAAAATGCTGACCCCAATGTTTAAGCACTACACACAACATGCACTTTGTCTTCTGCAGTTAGGGAAGTCTGCACAATTATTTGCCACTCAAGACAGACCAATTATGGTGCATGGCCATGCATATCTTGTGTCATACTTGCCAGTGTTTTACTCAGTTCTTTGTGTAACACATATCCTGCATATATTTCAAGCCTTCCTTTGTGATGTAGATGTCATGCAGTCCAGTAGGTAGGCAAAGCATTCAGGTTTAGTGTGCTCATGTGTCCTTTGTTGACATGTGTTACACTTATCATGCTTTCATCTCTTAGGCAGGTCAAATACCACAGCAGTTGCATGTTGGATTCTTGCCATTATTGACTGGTGTGGTGACTGCATTAGTACTGAGTTGTAAGGAGGTAGACATGTTCCAGTCATTATGGATGAGTTGATGCAAGTGACACACAGGTCAAAGCATTCATAACACGTGATATGGCAGCTGCAGATATTTTTCTCCTCTGAGTTGGCAACCTGTAATTAGATGAGCCCTGTTTACATGGAGAAATGGATTCACAGAAAGGCAACCATCTTCAGTGGCTTTGATAAGGAGGAATCTGTTGAGGGTGATCATGATGCACTATCACCTCTTGGGGAATAGGACACATCTTGGGGAGAGGCACAGCTGGTAGCAGCTACTAAAGATGATGATGAGGGCAGTAAGGACCACCATGGGGATAATTTCAAAGTATGTGGAGACTTCTGCTATGCAGTGCACTGAGTAATTCCATTAGAACGTACTTTCCTCCTATCTTGAGATTACTGTGGCATTGCAGGATCTGTCATGTTTTCTTGCAGTTATCTATGATAGATGAGAGATACCATATTGAGTTTATTGAATCATTTGAGAGAATGAAGGCTGACTTTATTAAAGTAGTGTTGTAATGCAACACTGTCAAGACATCTTCCTGGCATGTACTGTTTTTGATATTGCCTGTGTAATTCATAGCCTGTACATATATGGCATGGGCATTTGTGGCAGTGGCTGGGGTGTACAAAGAGAAGCATCAGGTTTTGAACTAGCTGCAGTGGTGCAGACCATGGTAAGTAGTCCTACAAGATCACAGTCCATACATGCACAGCTCACAGTGGTAGACCAGCAGGCTCTGTTACCTTCTCAAACACACATCTACACAGTGCTCTGTGACATGTAGCTCAGCGATAGTCAGGGAAATGAGTATATATATGCAACTGGTGATGAAGCTGGCTTCCTGTCAGGAATGCATACTTCAGCCTTAGAGGAACCATGTGTGGTATTACATCTTTGTCAAGTAATGAACATCCACATCATATGATGTATATGTACATGCTTTGTGGTGGCCCCTGAAGTCTGTGTGTGTGTGTGTGTGTGTGTGTGTGTGTGTGTGTGTGTGTGTGTGCCTGACTATATGTCCAGTGTGACCCATTGATGCCTGTGCAGGTTATAGCTGTCATGCCTACTGTGCATCATGTGTTTCATTAAAAATGTGGGTTCTGCCTAATACCACAGATGTTCATGTTATGGACATATAACTATACCTTTGGGAGATGCTGACAAAGTAAAATTTACTGCAAGGGTATCATGTCACTTCTAAAAAATGAGTTGTATACTATGCACCAGATGCTACAGTATCACTTGTATATAGTCATAACATGATCATTTTCCTCTTGAACTTCTGTTTTTCCTTCACCAGCTGTTCATTGCCATCAGATGATTTGTCCAGTTGCTCTACACCATTTATTTAACGTTCATGAGGCAGGTGTCCTACATCACAGTCTAGGAGGTCACAGTGCTTTTAATGTTATCGACTGTGCAAGACTGTACACACAGTGACCATCTGGTACATCTTCCTGTGTTTCTATTGCAGAGCACCTCTTGATGATATAGGCACCTAAATCAGGACTTTTAATTTCTGCTTAGGTTGTGTGCTTAAATGTATGTTTCCTTTGCAGGTAATTGAAGATGGCATGTAGGTTTCATTAGCCATAGCTCATGGGGTACCCATGGTTATCTGAAAGACATAAGGTCATGCTATGTTTAGGTGTGTATTAGTATAATTTATTATGATTTTACATGCTGCTAACATTTGTACTTCATCATGTACTTACATCCTGGATGCCCTTCAGGAATGTCCTTCATAATGAGCATGTGTCTGATGACAAGAGTCTACTATATGTGTATGCAATGCATAGTGCCAGGGAATGAGAATATGTTTTGAAGGATCTGGCTATCTGCTCACCACATGGCCTGACAGTTAACTGAAATTAACCTCTTCCAGCTGATGCAGCGCTGTCCATCATCCACCAGGAGCCCTAACAATGATGTTGACATAGCCAGTGATCCTGAGAATGCATGATAGGGACTCTACTTCACATGAATGCATGACACTCAGCTGATATTGATTTGAAACTTTATGCTGTTTCCAGCCTCATAACATGGCCACTCAGAACTTGTCCAGAATGTGAAAGGTGGTGACCTGTAATCAAATATAGTTTCCCCTCTGGCTGCATGAACTCATGTATAGTGCACACACAGCAAGCACTAGCTCAATGCCTTGTCAGTACCTGTTAGTAACTTCCTGGTCAGATAACTTGTTCAATTGTAGCTTTTGGTGATGCCTAGTTAGTCACCTAATCTATGCACAGTGTACAGAAGGTGGTGCTACCTCCTTGACTAGCAGCACAGTCACCTGCAGGGTGGTTGCTACCAATAAAGGCAGCATTTTTGGTTTAGATTTTGATGGAGTTTTGTTAAGGGTGCCTGATTCACAGTGGTCCATCATTTTTTCTTTAAACCTTTTTTTAAAAGTGTTATCATAATCAGATAACTTAGAATCACATGTTGCCCAAGGACAGTCATCAATTGATTGTGCACTTCATTTGCATACATCACCTTTTGGTCCAGAAGTAATTTTGGAATTTACAACTGACTAGCAGAATAATTGCTTGAATAGGAAGGTATACAAAGGGCATTGTCACAAGACTGCATATATTTTCTTCGGAGATGGACACCAAAGGAGAAGTAAAATACTGGATTTCTTTCCTAGCCAGAATAATGGCTTCTAATCCACAGTCATAGCAGTTTTTCACACAGGTTCGGCATTTCAGCATCTCCCTAACATGTTGAAATGCTAGGAGTCGCAAGACAACATGTCACAAGGGGTGGACTTATCAAATTTAGTGCAAGAGCTTCCAGAAGGACTGGAGGTGTGAGGTAATAAGAACTGTTAATGGACATATGAAGCAGCTCTTAACAGGTGACATTCTTGTGGTTTGAATGGTCAATTAATTAGTAAATCAGACATACCCAAGAGAACAAAGCAAGCATTATAAAATAAAAGTTTCTCAATTTAATCATTATGTATTTGAATAGTTGCAGAGAAAATCCCTCTTGCATTAAATTTGTAATCTGGCTATTTTATAAGAAGTATGGCAAAAGCAAGCATTGTCAAATGCTGTACTAAATAAGTCGTATATAGTTATCTGCATGGATATTTCTTTTACTGAAATTCATGACAGAAATTGCAGTGAATACTTAAAAGGGATATTTAAATCTAAATGCATATAATAGTGAATTCACATAAATAAAATCTGACACTGCTTGTTCCATCTAATTTGTCTGTGAAATAGATGTAAAATTATTAGAAAGAAATGACATGACTCCAGAGATCTGCTTAGCTTAGCAGTGTTCTTAAACTTTTTTCTCATGTTGTTTCTACATGATATACTCATTATGCTGTGTGCATTCATGCGGTCTTGAAATATAATATTCCTACTATTTTGACATTCCCTGCGATTCCTGAAGAATTGTGAAGGCTTTGCACAAAGAATACACAATGTTTACATATTAGCACGATGAGCAGTAGTGCTACTCACATATGCATGCTGCTCATCATGTTAACAGGAATACAAGCACGTTTCCATGGCCAGAAAACTGTGTTGCCTGCCAGGAAACTGTGTTGAGCAGCATGAGCACACACAGTAAACAAACAGGCTTGTCTATAAGCAAACTTGTTAAATGTCCTTGTGCAGACAACATGAAGAGCTACATAAGGGAAATAATGCATGCTGTACACATACAGGGAAAGTATACTGAGTGTACTGTGCAGGTAAATAAAACATATTAACACAAAAATAAGTGGAGATGTGAAACAGTAAGGGCAACTACAGTACATGGGTTACAGACAGGAAAAGTGTACTGAGGACAATGTGCATAGAAATCAGAGATGTATACTTAAAAATGCAAGAGGGGAGGGTAAATGTTCAAATTCTACTATGATAATTGATGAGAAAGTGCTTATGTCATAAAGAAAAAATTTGCAAAAATAAAATTTTGCAATACAGCTGTTTCTCTCTCTCCCGTTTATGCACCATGTGGTACATCGGGCAAAAAGCATCTTTCAGTACTTGTTGTTTCTGTAGCAGTTATGAGTTTTATGGGCTCAGGTTCCCAGCCCAAGGCCTAGCCCTCCTTGGAGGGTGCACCACACACATTTGCATGCACACATTCACACCTAGGGCCAATTTAGAGTGTCCAGACCACCTACTGCATGTCTTTGGAATGCAGGAGGAAACCGGAGCACCTGGTAGAAATGCACACAAACACAGGGAGGACATGCAGACTCTGCATAGAAGAAACCCCAGCCAAGAATCAAATCAGACAACCTCTTGCTGTGAGGTGACAACACTAACTGCTACACCACTATGCCACCCTTAGCAATATGTATCTTAGAATAAATAATGGTGATCACAATTCCTGAGCAAATGTAGGTAAATAAACAAAGAAATGATATTATAGGATGTAACAATTACACAATCCACAGTGTAACACTGGGGAATTACATGACATATGAATGTGAGTGACATGCTGAATTGAGATGACAGCTCGCAAAGATAGTACATACATAATGGGTTACTTGCACAGTGTGCATTTCGTCAGTATAACATGTCGGAAAATAGGAATGGCTCAGAAGCCACAATCTCCTTTTGCAAGAATCAAACCCAAGCCATCAATGTCAACAATGACCTGTGTATTAACTGTGTATGTCACAGAAATAGGCCTAACCCATTTATGAAGAGGATCACTCTTGAAGGGAATTACGCACCTAAATATCTTAATAGTTATGCATCCCATATGTAGGTATATGTGGTGTTGCAATTGTGGAAGCAGTCTGTGGCATACCTTTGTGTAAGGTAGTCCTGCCTGACACAGTTATTGTGTCAACAGATAAGAACAGATGAAACCCCACAACATGATGCAGTTTATTCCCCAGAGCTGTGTATTGTCAGCATCTGATACAGGAGGTAGCAATGGGTATTGTCACAAAAAAAATTAGAGTAATGTGTGAATTAATAAAGGATCCACTGAGAATGAATGTCTTGTCCACAAGTCAGACTGATAGCAGTTAAATGAGAATGCTCATGTGCATACAATTATGATTAGTTTTATATCAATCTTCCATGGTCACGGATGACTTCTCTGTATGTCTGTACACATACCACCCAAGAACTGGAGCACACTTGTGCACACCTCAGTACTCAATGCATGTGTCAAAATAACACTCTCACCATTACATTGGCAGGACAAATGTGTACGTTCTGGAAATCCAAAGCTATTATCACATATGTTCATGTAACATATTAACTCATTCACTCCATTGGAGCTCAGCATGTTTGCACAATAACTTTCAATGGGTGGAGCCTAAGTCTTTTGACAGAATCAAATTATGTCCTCACATTTCAAACAAATGTTCATATCTCTGGAACCACAGGGGTCATGAAACAAGTATAAATAGCAAACTCTTCAGCGCAAACTATTTTTATAGTGGTAGTATTCTTTAGGTTCTAGGTCATAAACCACATTTTATAAGTCACAGTAAACAGAGTAACTATTACATTGGTAATATTTTGTAAACAACTTACAATATCTCAGCAACCACTCAAGTTACACACATACTGTCAGCAGCACTTTATTCATCTAGCTGAGAGCATTCATATAAAGGTAAGGAGTTCTGTTTATGTTACTTGGTTGTTGATATATTTAGAAAAATATGAAAATTATGTAAAATATTAATGTAGTTGAGTTTGCCATTATGTAAGCTTTAAGATAAAATCTTTTAAAACCTTCTACATAGCATGGTTTTGGAATTATTGATGCAAATATGAGCAAGCAATACTTGATGCCTAGAGGCGTCAGTAGGAGTTAACTGCAGATGTGCATGGAGGCATCACTTGGATGTAATGAGTGAAGAGATAAGATGTGATGTCATTATGTTCACTCAAAATGAATCCCTATGTTAGAATTTAACATCAAGCTGTACAACTCCACCAAATAACAAGATGGCTGTTAATCATAAGTGCCACAGTGGAACAGTTATCACAGCTGTTGGAAGTCCATCTATGTGAAGTCATTCAATCAGCTGTACTTTATCGACCCATAAATTTTATCTGCTAAAAGTTGATGGTAGAGATCTCAGCCACCATATACATGCAAAGTATAATTGGGATGGATGTCTTTCCTGCAGAACAGTTAAGGGTACAAATGCATACAGTCACTCAATGCTGGTTTGCAACATTTGCGTTACAGTTGATAAAATCAGCACTAAAGTGGGATCAAAGTATGTGCCATAGTACAAGTGCATCATGAATTGTAACATTTGTGGTCATGTGAAAGCATTACATCATGTATATGAATCAGTGAATATGTGTCCCTGTAATTATTTAGAAAGACTCCTCTAGTATGTCATAGGTTCATAGCAGGTTACTAGGCTAGCTGCCCTAGAGCCTTTATAAACCTAGCCATGTTAATCTCAAGTATCCCCATTTGGTAGTTTGCAGAAAGAATTTGTGAACAGAGTGGGTCTGTGATCAACAGCAGCTATCCCTGTCCACTGAGGGACATGAGTTCCACTCCAGGGGAGAATGTATGGTCTCCCATTCAGTTATCTAGGCTGCATTTGAATAGGGTCAGTGTGAAGCTCAGTTTTACGTGAACAGGAAGTCTATTCCAGAGAAGTGTCAGTCTCTGGGAGACATATCTGTCTCTCCAGCATGTTCTGTTAATGTCACAAGCTTGGTTGATATCCCTAGAGTGAGTGACTCTTGTGGCATTTGACTTGAGAATGTGCACCATTTCCATTAGGGAAGGGTTGGAGATTGCTCTATAGGCCAGGCTAAGTCTATTCTGTATCTTATAGGCTGCTGAGAGGTAAGTGACAGGGCTTTCAGCCTGTCCGTGTAGGTCATGGTTTGGAGTCCCGGTATTTTCTTAGTGAGAAACCTCTGAGGTCACTCCAGCTGCTGCATGTGTCTGGTGAGGTACATGCAAAAGGGTGTATTATAGTCTATTAGTGGTCTGATGAGGGTCAAGTACAGTGGAGTTATAACATCCCTTGACCTGGATGCTATGTCCTTGCTTATGAGGTGCACTATATAGAAGGCTTTTCTTACCACTGTGGAAACTTGGTGGTCAAAGTTAGGATTGCTATCAACCTGTGTTCCCAAGTTTCACACCACTGGGTTGGAACTCAGGGGGCTGCTGTCAATATTGTAATTTGTAGGGAATTCCATTTTGTCAAAGGGAATAATAATGCATTTTTTTTTTTGCATTTAGTTTTAGACCATGGCTTTGGCACCATTCATTTGTTTGTATTATCCCTTATTGCAATATATTGACATTGTTGGTGGACTCAATGATTGCTCCCAGTTTGCAATTATCAGTGAACTTGGTGAGCCAAAGGCTGTCTACTTTGACCTGGACTTCTGAGAAATAGATGTTAAACAGTAAGAAGCCCAGTACAGACCCCCTATGGTAGAGTCAGCAAGTTTAACATAGTGTGCTCTGTTGGTGAGCCAGTTGGCTACCCATCTTGTAACATAAGGATTAATCCCTACCTGGGAGAGTTTCTCAATGATGCCAGAGTGAGGAATTGTGTCAAAAGCCTTGGCAAGGTCAAGATAAGCTGTGTGCACTGTCTTACCTTCATCCATGGCTTTGGTGACATTCTCAAATAAGTCCATCAGGTTTAATAAGCATGATCTATCCTTAACAAAGCCAGACTGAGTTGGGGCCAGCATTTGGAGGTCGCCTATGTTGTTGTTGATAAGGTTCATGAAAATTCTTTCCATGACTTTGCAGATGAGGCTGGTTAGACTTACGGGTCTGCAGTTCCCAGGGTCAGTTGATGGGCCCCTTTATGCAGGGGGATTACTGTTGCTGTTCTCCATTCTGCAGGACCATAGCCAGTTCTCAAGCTATGATTAAAGAGAATGTCAAGTGGGTCCACTAGGTCTTGTTTTAGATTGTTTAGTAAACAACCTGAATATTATCTGTTCCCAACGAGGCCATGTGTTTGGCCTTGGCAAGTGCAGAGATGACTTGTTTTCTAGAGATACAAGGCAGAGGGCTGGTGTCAGGTATGCTTTCGAATATGGTAGGTGGGGATAGGTGGGTGAAGTTTGAGCTGAATCTGACATATAGCAGGTTGGCAATACCTTCTGATGTAGTATGAGTGATCCCATCTACAACAAGTTCAGCACATAGCTGGGCATTCTCTTTTTAGATTTCAGATGTAGTTAAAGAATACCTTATGATTATTCTTGGCTAGGGATGCAATTTTATTTTTGTAATTTGCTTTAGAAGACTTTACAAGATTTCTGATTTTCTTGTTTAGACTTAGGAGGGAACTATTCCTCTGCAGAGTGATAGCCCTCTTGCTTTGGACAACAGTTTCTTCATCTTGTTATATAATCTGTTTATACTTGAAGCCCACTACAGTGGCTTGTTTTTACTGGAAAACCTGCTTTTGATCCAGTCAGTAATGTAGAGTATATACAGTTGTTTAAGTCCTTGTACAGGGCATTTGTGTACACTTCTGTATAGTGATCATTGATGTCTGCAATTGCTGGCGGTATGAAGCTTTTTATACCATCACTTAGTAGGGTGTAGTTAGCTTTGGTAAAGTTTTTTATAATTTTTGTTTCTGTGAGGGTGTCAGTTCCAGTAGTTACTTCAAACGAGTCTGATTTGTGGTTTGACCTAACCAGGGAGGGCATCAATCAAGGGGAAGTACAGTGAATCCCTATGTTGGTGAGGACTATGTCCAGAATAGTAGAGCCCCTAGCAGGGGTGCAGACTGTTTCAGAGCATTTGTGTTAAAGTCCAGGAACCTGTGGGCAAGCATGTTTTTGCTCATATACATCCCCCAGTCTATGGAAGGATAGTTGGAATCTCCCATGACTAAGGTGTTGGGTGGTATGGCGAGGGATTCCAGTAAATCGAGGTAGGCAGTGTGCTTATCCTGGTTCATGGTGGGGGATCTATAGCTAGCAATGATGTGGTATGGTACTTTCCCAATAGTTAATTGGACATTGAGTAGTTTGAGAGAGTCATGCTGTTTGACCAGTCTCAAAGTGTATTTGGTTTTAATGAAGATGGATACACCTCCACCTTTGCTTCCTTCACACTCATTTAGAGGTCTGAATGTCTGGAAGACATTGCAGCCTTGCATGGCTGGGGTGCTCTTAGCAGCCTGGAACCATGTCTCGGTAACTGCACTGACATCAGCATCCTCTAAGGTGTGGACTGCTTCCAGGGAGTGCAGGTCCATGTTTAAACTCCTAGCATTATAGGGTCATAGGTTCATAGGAGGTTACTAAGCTAATGGCCCTAGGGCCTTAACAAGCCTAGCCATATAATACCCTTGCTCCCTGGTTGACCATGGTTAGATGGTCATTGTTAGCAGAGCGAATCAGTGATTAGCACTGACTGTCCCTGTCCATGAGGGACATAGGTGCCACCTCTGGAGTGAATTTGTGGTCTTCCATCCACTTGTCAAAGTTGCACTTAAATAGGTTATTGAGGAGCTCTGCTTCACATGAAGTGGGAGTTTGTTCCAGAGGAGCGGCAGTCTCTGGGAGACAACTCTGTCTCTCCAATATGTTCTGTTTATGTCACAAGCTAAGTTGAGATCCCTGGAGCGAGTGACTTTTGTCCCATTTGATTTGTGGACATGCAGCATTTCATTAAGGCAGGGTCAGAGATCACTCTGTAAGCCAGGCACAGGTTGCCTCAAAGCAGCCTGTAGGATACAGAGTACAGAGACAGGGTCTTCAGTCTTTCTGTGTAGGTCATGTTTTGGAGGCCCTCGATATTCTTGGTTAGAAACCTCTGTGGTCTCTCCAGTTGTTGCATGTGTCTGGTGAGGTACATGCGAAAGGGAGCATTTTACTCAATTAGTGGTCTAATAAGGGTTGAGTATAGAGGAGTTATAACATCCTTAGTTTTGGATGCTATGCCCTTGTTTTTGAGATGAGCAATGTCGAAGGCTTTCCTTACCACTGTGGAAACATGGTGATCAAAGTTTAAATTGCTGTCAACCTGTGTTCCCAAGTCTCTCACCACTTTGTTTGAGCTTAGGGGAGTGATATCTATAATGTAATTTGCAGGGACTACTTCTTTGTCAAAGGGAATAATGATGCGCTTTTTGCATTTAGTTTTAGACCATGACTCTGGCACCAATTAGTAGTCAGTGTTAGCCCCTTTTGTAATATGTTAACCTTAATGGGGGACTCAATGATTGCACCTAGTTTGCAGTCATCTGTGAACTTGCTAAGCTACAGACCATCTACTTTTGCCTGGATGGCCGAGAAGTAGATTCCAAATAACAGAGGGTCCAGCACAGATCCCTGTAGTACACCAGTGGTAACTGGTCTACTGGTGGATGCGGAATACCCACCTTTGACAGTATACATTCTGTTGGTGAGCCAGTTTACTGCCCATCTAGTGATATATGGATTAATCTCCAGCTGGGAGAGTTTCTCAATGATACCTGAGTGGGGGATTGTGTTGAAGGCTTTGGCTAAGTCAAGATAGATGGCATGTACTGCTTTGCCCTCATCTAGGGCTTTAGTGACATTCTCTAAGAAGTCCACCAGGTTTAATAAGCAAGAACTGCCCTTAACAAAGCCAAACTGGGTCATGTCATGAGTTTGGAGGTTGCCTATGTTCTTGTTGATAAGGTCCATGATGCTTCTTTCCATGGTCTTGCAGATAAGGCTGGTTAGGCTTATGGGTCTATAGTTCTCAGGGTCAGTTGATGGACCCCCTTTGTGTGAGGGGATTACTGTTTCTGCTCTCCACTCTGCTGGAACAAGTGGTTCCACTAGGTCTTGTTTTAGATTGTTTAGTAAGCAGCCTGGGATGTTATCTGGTCCCATGGAGGCTGTATTTTTGGCCTTGGAGAGGGCGGATATTACCTGCTCTTTGAAGATGCTAGGTAATAGACTGGTGACAGGGATGCTTTGTTGTGTATTTGGTGAGGACAGAGGGGTGAAATTTGCACCAAATCTGTCTGCCAGCAGGTTCATCGGTTCATAGATTAGTACTAGGCTAACTGCCCCTTGGGACCATTTTAAGCCTAGCCAATTACCTCATGTGAGAATCAAACCCTGCACCTTGTGATTATAAGGAAAACACCTTAACCATTATGCCAAACCCCCACCTAAAACCCTACCTACCTATGTCTAGGTTACACCCCATATGGATATATGTACACACACACACCAAGTGGGCTGGAGTGAGATTAGAACTCCCACCTATCTAGTCTTATTCACTGTAGATCACAGTACTTATTGGATGTGCCGCAGCAATTTATTTGGTTTCAGTGTGAGTAGTATCATCCACAGTCACTTCGGCACACAGCATTCCCTTTAAGATTTCAGACATAGCTAAAAAAGCCTTATGATTATCTTTAGTTAGGGATGCTAATTTAACCTCATAATTGGCTTTAGAGGACTTTACAAGATATCTGATTTGCTTGCTCAAGCTGTGGAGCATATTCTTCCTCTGGTGAGTAAGATCCCTCTTGTTCTTGGGTAACAGTTTCCTCCTTTTGTTATATAAGCCATTTATACTTGCTGCCGACCAGGATGGCCTGTTTCTTTGGGAGGACTTGGTTTTGATACTGACAGGTACAGCTGAGTCTATACAGTTGTTTAAATGTCTATATAGGGCATTTGTGTACTCCTCTTTTATATTTATATCTATATGTAGGTTACAGTTTGCTTTGGAGAACATTTTCAGTTTGTTTGCTCCTGTAGGGGTGTCCAGTCTGATCTTTATTTCAAATGAGACAGATTTATGGTCTGAAATCTCCAGGGACTGCAACACACAGGGGGTAGTGCAGTGACCCCCCCCCCCATGTTGGTGAGTACCAGGTCCAGGACATTCAAGCCTCTTGTACGGGTGCAGACTAACTTTTCCAGACCATTTGAATTAACAAAGTCCAGGAACCTAAGGATGATTGCATTTCTGCTTGTATATTTTGTCCAGTCTATGGAAGAATAGTTGAAATTTCCCATGACCAAAGTATTTGGCTGTATAGGGAGTAATTTTAGCAAATCCAGGTAGTCAGTGTGTTTCTGTTGGTTCATGGTGGGAGACCTGTAGCTAGTGTTGATGTGGTCAGGTGTTTTACTTATATTTAATTGTACCTGGAGTAGCTCTAGATAGTCATACTGTTTAACCAGTCTTGAGGTGTATCTGGATTTAATGAAGATGGATACACATCCACCTTTGGTTCTTTTACGCTTATTTTGGGGTCTGCACGCGTGGAAGGCATTGTAGCCTTGAATGGCTAGGGTGCTTTCTGTGACCTTAAACCAGGTCTCAGTGACTGCATAGATATTAGCATCTTCCAAGGTGAGAAGTGTTTCCAGAGGGTGCTGTTTTCTGTTGAGGCTCCTAGCATTAACCAGCATAATCCTGAGTTTGTCTTCAGTGGATTTCTTTACATCAGGAATTTTTTTTGTTTTGTCATTGCCTAAAAAAGGCACTATGGGGGAAGCAAGTGTCTTTGCCAGTATCCAAAAGCCTAGAGGAGACAGGTGATCATCTCTGGCAAAGCAGCATGGTCTGTCGACCATGTCTTCCCAGGCTGACAGATACTGGATCCCCTTGGATTGACACCAAAAGCTAAGCCAATTGTTGAATTCAATCATTATTTGTCTGTATTGTTGCACCATCCTGGATGAAGGCAAAATGCTACTTAGTGCTAAGGACATATCTGCCTGTGGCATACAGTCTGAGTGTTCAGTCATATCTCTCTTCATATAGTCCAAAGAGGTACCTCTCAAGTCATTCACTCCAACATGTACTATGACAGAGTCATAATGGTAATTGTTGTTGAGTGACTTGATTGCATGCATGATTTGACAGATCCTGGCACCTGACAGGCAGCTAACTGTAACTTTTTCCTTGTCCAGCCTGATAAGGGGGACATTTGTGTGTCTCACTGTGGAATTGCCTATGACCAGGACATTAAGTTTTGAAGTGTTTTGCCTTAGGGGCTTATTTGTTGAGACACTTGTATGTGTGTTGCTATGTGAAGTTGGGTCTGTTCATGTTCTAGTATGTGTGATCTGTTTGTGCTTGGGAGGTCTGTGGTCCTTTGGTAGGCTGTTACTGAGTACCTCCGCATAGATGAGTCTGTGTGTCTTGACCTTGTCTTGTGTGAGAGGAGAGGTGTGTGTGCTGGCAACCTGCTTGATGTTTATTGTTAAATGAGAGGACTGATTCCAGCTTCATAGTATAGTTACATCTCTCACATACTGTATTTGTTTGCTTTAGAAGCAAGTGGTTGTCAATATACATGAGGGAATTATTATGTTGCCCTAGGATGCCCATGTCAATCAGGCTAACTGGTGAAATGTAGAGAAACCGGCTATCCGTTATAGCAGGTTAAACCGTATGTACTTGTTAGGGAGTTGGCAAGTTGGATTATCTCTTGCTGTAGGACTAATTTGACTAACTAAACAAGGGAGCTTATTCTGTTGAGGATTAGGGGGGTGAAGGAGCATGATGATGCTGCTAATTTCTCAGCTGAGTTGCCCACAGTGCAGCAGTGTGGAGCTGAGTTGTCTGCACTACAACAGGGAAGACTGGGAGGGCTCAACTACAATCATCTAGGAAAAAATTGTTTCTAGGAGTTTGCAACTATAAAGAGCACCATTAACCCCCATTGTGCGATGCACAGCTACATACAAATGCAAGTCTTATATACAGGCAAAATTAAACAGTTTTAAACTAGTCTGCCAATAGGAAATCACACAATGATCCATCCTCCAGCAATCCCCAGCTCAGACAGGGCTATATCCAAACTCTTCTGCCACAAGGGTGCAGGGGAGACATATTTAATGTAAAATGGCTGGATTTGAGTTCAAGTGTATAAAAAGCAGGCTAGATTCAGCAAGCCTGGATCTAATCTATGGTATGTAAGCAATATTACAGTATAAAACAAGTGCAGATGAAGCAGGCACAGACAGAGAAAAACAGTCAAAAGGCACAAATTGATGCAGTAAAACAGTTAAATGCAGTAGATCAGCACACTTCTGCCACAAAGGTGCAGAAAAACACCTTCTCTAGCAGCACAAATCTGGATTTGTCTTGATTTTAGATTTTGTTAAGTTGGAAAATTTGTTGTTTTGACATTGCCTAGAAAAGGTACTATGTGGGAGGCAAGGACCTTTGCTAGTATCCGAAAGCCTAGTGGGACAGATGCAGACCATCTCTAGCAAAGCAGTAAGGTCTGTCTACCATATCCTCCCAGGCTGACAGATACTGGATCCACCTGGACTGACACCAGAAGCTGAGCCAATTGTTGAAGTGAATAATTTTTTGTTTATATTGTAGCATCATCCTGGGTGAGGGTAGGATACTGCTGAGGACTAGGGACATACCTGTCTGGGACACATAATCAGAGAGTTCCATCATGTCTGTCTTCATATAGTCCAGACAGGTACATCTTTAGTCATTCACTCCAATGTAGACTATGACAGAGTCATAACGGCACTTGTTGTTTATTGGCTTGAATGCATGTGTGATTTGTTGGATCCCAGCACTTGATAGGCAGCTGACCATGACCTTATCCTTGTCCACACTTTTGAGGGGTTCATCTGTGTTTCTCACTATGGAGTTGCCTATGACCAAAACATTTGTTGTGTTTTGCCTTGGGGGATTATTTGCTGATGCACCCGTGTGTGTGTTGATATGTGTATTGGTTTTGTTTTGCTTAGTGGTGAGTGTGCATTTGTGAGGTTTCTGTTCTTTTGGTAGGCTTTTAGTGAGTACCTCCGCATATGTGGGTTTATGTGTTGTGACCTTATTGTGTGTGAGAGGTAAAGTTTGCATGAGAGGTGAAGTGTGTGTGCTGACAACCTGTTTGATGTGTACTTTGTTTTTACGTGGAAAATTGACTCTAGTTCCACAGTGTATTTGCATCTCTTACATACTGTGTTAGTTTGCTTTAAGAATAAATGGTTGTCAGTATACACGGGGCAATTGCTACATTGCCACAAGATGCCCATATCAATCAAGCTGGCAAAAGAAATGATGCAAAACTGCCCACCCATTGTGGCAGGATTTTTCTGAATCTGGTATTTGGGAAGGAAGTGGGTTAGTTGGACTTAGTCACAAACAGCAAAAATGAAGCAGAAATTCAATTAAATACAGTTAACAAAGTGCAGTGCTGGCTTAAATTATACTTATTTTTCTGTTTTTTTCAGACACTATTGCCTGATGCTAGGGACACACAATTACACCTGTAGCCCCCTGCTGTTGTCACTGTGATGGTAGACATGCAATTAATTACAATGTGGATATAATCCTGTATTGAAACAAATGCCTAACTTAGGCAACACAATACATTGCATTGTCTGGTGTCCACAGTCCTAAAGAGGTGTCTCACTACAACTGTGATGGAATGACTGTCTATTCAAATGATAGCATCAGTTTTCACTACAGCCTTTCCAAAGTAAATGTAGAATATACTCTTGTAACAGGAAGCAACATCTACACATGAACACAGCGCATGTAGGTGACAACTCTGTTAACATGTATGCAAATTGTAAGCAGTGATGTTGGGATTTAAAATATATAGCTGACATCACAGGCTAATGAATGCCAAATGAAACACAAGCACAGATACAAATTTATTTGACAACTGTGACACTGCACATTTCAATGTATGACATCACCATTGTGTATTATCTTCATGTTTCCACTAAATAAATGGTTGCACAGCACAAGCACACCGTGTAGATATACATCATATATGTATTTTCAGCCTGTTCTTCACAATAAGAGGAAGAAACACACACTCACAAACAACAGTCATTCCTGTATTGAACTCCCTATCTACGTGCTGGCAGAATCTGTGAACAAGTATACTATATGCACACACACAAGGATAACTGATTTCACGGGAGCCACACTGCATCTTTGAAAAGATGCATAAGCTGTGTTATGCAAAGGAGATGTGTGTGCAAAAATGACTTCTACAGCTATGTAGAATTCTAAATGTAGTCAATACTAAGAGGTGTAAGATACTCCTGCATTTATTTGCATACATTCACACACACACACACACACACAGACACACACACACACACACACATACAAAATCAGGAGAATCTCATTGCTGTGTTTGAACTCCCTACCTATTAACTGACACATTCTACAACCCATTGTAGTATGCACGTGTGTCATAGGGGATGTCTGACTTTAGTGGTGTGAGAGGGCATCATTGAACTGATGACACCATCAGTATGTTTCAGACAGTATGCATTTGTGGACAGACTAAAAAGAGGATTAACTAACCATGTAAATGTTTCTCACGAGTGTGAGTCAAATGACAACACCTGTTCATTTAATTCTGCAGTTATACAATGAACCCACCATCACACAGACAAGTGAATTCCTGTGAGATTAGAACCCCTACCTCTCTTGCTATGTATTTTAAAAGACTCAGAACATAGTGCAAGTGCCACCACAGAAGTCTGACAGTTTCACAGTGTGAGAATGCACAGTATACAGGATGATATCAGTGTGACATTGCAGAGAAGATGACGGCAGCAGAAAGGTCTGGCATTAATGTGTACTCACCCTACAGTGCAAAATTAACTCCAAGCTACTACTGTTTTGTAGACAGAAGTAGTTAAGATCATATTTACACAACTCCATACACACATATTGACTGCTGTGAGATTAGAACTGCTTACCTATCTAGCTATACAACTTAGAGAACACAGTATGTAAAGCAAGCACAATGACAGAAGTCTGACTTTCAGAGTGTGAAAGTGCACTTTATATAGGATGACATCAGTGTGGTATTGCAGAGAAGATGATGGTGGAAGAAGGGTCTGAAATTGATGTGTACTCACCCTGCAGTTGAAAATTAACTCAAGGCTTCTACTGTATTGTGGACAGATGTAGTTAAGGTTATATTTACACAACCCCATACACAAACACACAAGTTGACTGCTGTGAGATTAGAACCTACTACCTATGCTATCAAGAGGACACAGTACTTAATTCCAGCATCACAGCAGAAGTCTTACTTTCATAGCGTCAGAGTCCAGATGCAGAGAAGTTGATTGTGGGAGAAGACTCTGACATTGATGTGGTCTCACCCTACAGACTATTACTGTTTTGTGGACAGGGGTAGTTAAGGTCATATTTGCACAACTACACACACACACACACACATACACACACACACACACACACACACACACACACACACACACACACACACACACACACACACACACACACACACACACACACACCTGTTCATGTCAGTGAGATAAGAACCCCCTACCTATCTAGCTATGCAATCTAGAGGACACAATTCTTCATGCAAGTGCCACCATAGAAATCTGAGTTTTAAACTGTGACAGTGTAGTGCAGTGCAGATAGTATTGGCTTCTTAGTCTGTGCCAGAGAATATATTGTGATGTTGAAGGTTTTGTACCAATCCATATTTGTTGACATGAAAGAGTAAGGTCAATGCTATGATCAGTAATACATACATAATGCTGACTTATGTGAGCTATGCTGTCATTGGTGTATACTGCAGAAATTAGAGTGACGTACCTACTTGTCTTGCATATATGAGAGACATACAGTTGTGAAACACAGGATGAACAATTAATTATTTATGGATCATCAGCTTATGATGATGGTATGTAAATGTCAATTTTGTAAGTTTATTAATACAAACATTACTTTTCAACATCCTGATACAGGGGTAGTATACACTTTCAGAACTAGTGCTAAATGTGATTCACCTCATGTAGTTTACCTTGCTACCTGTAAGACCTGGAACAAATTTTATGTAGGGAAAACAGATAGGTTATTTCGGGATAGAATTAGAGAGCATATATATCACATTAAAAAGGGGAGCATGTTTAATGCTTTAGCTAAGCATGTTAAGGATACTAGTATACATCATACCTTTACATTTAGAGTGATAGATATATGCTTTGAAAGTGTAAGTGGTGCGGATATTAAAGTGAGAACTGAAAGCTTGGAAACTAACTGGATAGTGAAGCAAAGAGCAACTAATGGACATGGTCTGAATGATCATATACCTTTAAGACCTTTTTTAAAAAACAGATCATTGTGTAGGTAGTTTAAATATTTATAAAGTTTTTATAAAGTTTTATCTGTTCTTATTAAAGTGTTTTATATAGAACGTATATGTATAAAGCATTCTGTCTATAGGCATTATGTTTTAAAGTTTATATGTCTTTAAGAATTTTAGCAGGTGACCATGTGATGGTTAGTATAAATGCAGGTATAATTGAGTTATTTGATACACTTGAAGAAGCCAAATGGTGAAAGCGCTTGTGTAACCTTACAATAAAATTGTTTGAAGAGACCTGGAGCCTTACCTCTACTTTGTTTCTGCAGTTGAACTGATTTTTTGTTTTTTATTGAGGTACCTGATTGCTATTGGGGCTGTTTTGTGTAATAATAATAAGTATGTCATCATGATTGTCTATTTAGTTGATATATATGGCATTATTTATATTTTTTATATATTTTTATGTTTCGTTGTTTTTTATGTGATATGTTTCTATGACAGACTTCCTAGATTCAGTGATTGGATGCAATTGCTTTAAAATAAGGGTGTGTGTTTAATTAGATCTGATGAAGCGATGGTCTATTGTCTATCGTGAAAGCGCTTATCTGTTTGAATAAACATTTTGGACTACTTTACTGCAGCTTTTCTTCGTGTGCCTCCAGTGTGTGTGTTGGACTTTGCTGCTACATTTTGTTCTTTACTATGCACACTGGTTTATCCCTGGAACTTGATTCTTTTGCTCGTAACTTTTTATCATAACTTTAAGAATAACTAGAAAACACAGGAAAGACACATAAAAATAGACAGTATGAGTTTCATCTAATGCTGGATATAAACTATTCTCAAGATGAAAAATTAAGTTCACAGACTTGATTATTATCTCTAGACCCCACCAAGGAAATCTTACTTCGCACATGTCAAAATCATATCTTTGAAGGGACAGTGATACCTTATGTGGCCAATGGAAGATGTAGGTTTTATTCTTCAGCAAAGTGATAGCAGACAGAAAATGCTATAACATGGCATATATGTCATCAGCCTAATGAATAATCAACAGTATAAAGGGGTGAGAGAGAATGGGTGAAGATAGACATAGATATAGACACACATATGAAAGGGTGGTGTCATGGGTTATTAATGTACATCTGTGGGGATGACAAAGCTGTAGGTCTAGCAAAAACTAATGATGACATGGGTAGAATAAGGGTCGTTTAATCATTTGTCCTTATGGATATGGATGTGTTTGCAAATGCTTTTTTGCAACAGTATTCAAAATCTGATCATGAAAGGTTGTTAATGGTTAAAAATTAAGATGTATGTCATTAAACACATCATAGAAGTATAACATCACAGTAAGAAATAATGCGACATACATCTGGGCTTGAATGCTTAATGCAATGGCCAAAAAGCAATCTTCAGACAAGTGATTTATGTCAACACTCCACGGTGAAAGTTACACTTTGTTCATGCGTTAGTCAAAGAACTGTTAGAGTAACGGTTGTATTCTGTTGCCTTTATTCTGCCTTTACACTGTATTCTGATAGCGCAGTATGTTTAAGCACCTTTATGCAAGGATAACCAGACTACTGCAGTTGATGGCAACAACTGACTAGCTTTTGCCATAGCACATGAACAGCCATTCCCCTTCAATCAGCATTAGACTAAGATGCCAACATCCAAGTAAATGCTGATGCAAAATAATTGAAGGATTTCTTATGGGCCATTTTTGGCTATGTGTGCTGTGTATGACTCTATTTTTTTGACCATATTAAATGTGTGAAAAAGAGGTTGCTAGGAAAGTGGTGAAATGGGGGGATAAGCAGAGGGGAGGACACTGGGAAGAAATAGAAGAATTTGTGGAAAGGTAGTGGGAGAGAACCATAGCTAACCTCTTCTTCACAACATAGATGTAGACTTAGCTAGAATTTGCTTATTTTGGACTGCCACCCCACCAAGGGTAGGTGACAACAACAGAATAATGTTGTACAGCCAATTGTACCAAATCAAGTGTGCCAAGAAGACAGATAGGTGAAGTGGAGAGCTATGTATATATTGTTACTTATATATATATATATATATATATATATATATATATATATATATATATATATATATATATATATATATATATATATAATTTTTTTGGGGATAAGTGCCTCTTTTTTTTTTCCTTTCCAAGAGAGGAATGTTATGGAAGGCGCTTAGGAATGTGAGGATTGGGTGGGAAGGTTAGGTGAGGAAGCAGGTTCAGGCATACAAGACAAACAAGGCAGACGAGGATGGTGACGGATATAAAAGGTTGAGGGACACCATGACTGGGGATAGGTGGGGGCATCGGAGGTGCACTCACGTCAAGCCTAAGAACAGCGAGAATCTAGTCCTCACCCACGGAACTGTCATCACTGTCTCTTGTCTCAGTTTCCTCTGACATTGCTCAACATGGCATCATCTTGGCAATGTGATGAAGCATCTTTTCAATGGGGCCCTTTCCATAATACCCTCCACCAGCCCTGGCAGCTCTTGGCAGGTGACAAAATCACCACCTCCACTAATACTGCTCCTGGAGGGTACCAGTACACCAGCTGCTGGGACAGAGCTACCTGATATGCATGGGGCAGGTAGGCAAGGACTTGTTGAGGCAGTGCTGATAGCTTGGAACCATGAAGTGCTGGGTGTTAGTGCTGCAGTCTGTGGAGGGATGGCAGGCCAATCTACAGTGGTCAGTTTACCTCTCTGTGCTGCATGTCAGATGTTGTAAACAGACACGTGTGACAACAGAACATTTTTAAGCCATGTAAATTATTCCCCCCCATAAATACAAAAAGAAATAAAAAAAATTTACAGAGGAGGGGTGGGGTGAGACAAAAAGAGAGAGAGAATTAGATCCATGGCATATCACATGACTATAGAATTTCAGGAAATAAACAGTTATGATTATCTAATCTATACACCTTTGCCACATCCAGGTATGATGGACAGGTCTTACTCTGTTGTACCATTAATCAATTGCACTGCTATGATATCATAAATACAACTATTTTATTGCAGTATTGCTATATTGTATAATATTAGAATAGTTATTAGGCTTACAGTAAGACCTGATGTCTACATACCCCGTGCCTCTCTAAGGTGAGTTAACCTCTCTTGGTACACCTCAAGGTGTGCTGCAATGTCTTCAGCAGCTGTACAAAAATAAAGGAGACAAGAAGAAACATAAAACCATATTGAGTAACAGTCTTGGCAGGGTACTGTATTCTATATCAATTAATACAGATAAGTCAGTTTACTTACACAACCATAGGATGTCAGCAGTCCTAAACTCATCCTCCCATTGGCTAAGGAGTTCCTTCTTGCACAGTTTCAGGTCACTATAGTGATGATGACAATTCTCTCAAGTGTTTGGTATGCCAGTTGCACTGGAGACAGCCTTGGCTAACCTCTTTCAAGCATCAGTCTTATACTGAGACCCAGTATAGTCCCCCTGCAGCAGCCTACGGCTGTATATCTTCACAAAGAGTGCCACAAAAATCCTGGACTCCTCAACACCCCACATCTGTGCTTTACATTCAGCACCATCATCTCCCACACCAATCATGTCTGCAGAAGTCAAGCAGCAACTCTAATTCTGAATTGGTGCCAAATTCCAATCTTGCTTTTAACAGCTAGTGTACAAACACGCACATCCATGCCAACTGTATTTGTGCAATGGTAAACACACAGAGACATTTGTAAGCAAAGCCGAAGGTATTTTATCAAATAGCAAAGAAGGAGTGAAACGTAGCAGTGAGATTTGCCACATGTGATACTCAACAAATTCACACTTTTTTCAGATGGTCAATACTAACTGCCTCAATGGCTTGCCTTGTTATCCTTTGTGTTTTGGATTTTAAATAGGATGACTTGGCATATGACTGCCTGGAGTTACACACTGTAAAACATTAGTTGACCAATGTGGGACTCAAACCTAGGGAAGAAGAAAAGGATTATTTTAATCAAAGTGATTAGTTGTCAGTGCAACAGGGAAATTCCTTTTCACCCATGATCATTACAGATAAACTGAATTATGTATGAATGGAGATTTACTCCACATAGGCCTGTATGTGTGTGACTTTAGGAAGTCCTGTGAAATGCATTCCCATGAAAGAAGCAGTATTACTGTTTGTGAATGTATGTCAGACAGATAGGCTTTCAGGAGCTGATTAATAAAGTTTGGGGTATGAAACATACACACCTCACTACACTTGCTGTCCTAAACACAGAACTGGCCTATGTGAGAAGAGAAGATTTTAACTCAGGTATTCTGCCCATCTGCAAGTGCATTTTTTCCATTATCAAAAATATCCTGCTTAAAACAATTACAAACACATTCAGCTGTGTTTCATAACTAAATCAGTAGTGACATATGATACTTACAAATATTAATTGATGAAAGCATTAATGAGACATGTATTGCAATAAACATAATTACGATAGCCGTTTATATGCAGTGTTACCTTCCTAATCAAAGTGTCATTAGAAATTGCATTCTGATAATCTTTGTAAAAATAAGTATTATCTAGATTTCAGTGCTGGATCACCTGTATTTTGCCTCTAAAGTCAGTCCACTGACAGCTTGTGCCATAGAGATACTTACATAGCAGGTGAATGAAAGTGATTCCTACATCAGGAGTAATACTTTGTGCAGTCCCTTCACAGTGGAATTTGGATTTGAACCCCAGAGGAAGTTTGCTAAGGGGCCAAAGTCACTGCACTTACAGCTTCTTCCACAGACATGGGTATACAACATGTGCATATCACTCACTCATTATACATCTCTCGCATCGGTACCAAACAGGTTTGCACTAATGAAGATTACATATACTACAGGTTCCACACTTACTGTGACATTTCTGCAGTTATGAGTTCTGTGCTTTGGAGCTGTCTCTGTTTGATGCTATCCGTACACAAACATTACATGGGTGATTAATATTTGTGGACATTGGCTGGCATCACTTTTAATATTTGTATATGCTGAGGTTATGTGTACTCCTTCAATCTGAGAGTATGCGCTATCATTTGCCTCTTAGTTGCTGAGTGTGTGCACTGATGTTTGAGTCTTAGTTGATGAGTATGTATGTGCTATCCTTTGCCTCTTGGCCAGGGCAAGGGCATATTGTGTACATCTAAGTTTGCTGGCTACCTCTGTAGCTGGATGTTCTCCCTCAGATTCTTCATATGTATGTGTGGGAGGTGTTGGCCCTGCCTGTGGTCTTGGAATGTGTGGTCCTGGACCCAGCTATCCCTACTGTATCTGCTTCCTCAAGATGGTATTATGTAGTGTGGCACAGACTATGAGAAGTTTTGCACAGTTGCCTGGGTCGTACTGTAAGGTACCACTTGATGTGTCCAGACAGCAGAACCATGACTTCAGCATGTCAAACACGTTCTATGATGTTCTATGATGTTTCTAGTTTGAGCATGGGCTTTACTGTTTCCCTCTTCTGTGGGTGTATGTGCATTTCTGATGGGTCATAAGCCATAGTGCCAGTGCATAACCTACATCATCCAGAAAGTGGCCTTGTGGAACATCACCCATAGCAAACCTTGTGTAAAGCCATGAGGTGTGACATGTGTGTGAGTCATGATAACTGCTGGGTTACCTGCATAGACACTGAAGATGATTCCCTGGGCATTGAAGGCAACCTGGCAGTTGATATCTGTATATTTGCAGTGTCCTCAGTAAATATCTTAGATTTGTTAAAGTTTTATTAAAAATACTGATGATTTTTTAGGTCAATTACATAAATGGTTTCAACAAAAAAATCAAAACATTTTCAAATGGTTGTCTTTCACATTAAATCCCTCATTATAGTGATTCCTAATAGTTATGGTGTGACATCTATTAAGGAATTATTATGCAAATACGATCAACTTACAGGTAGACAGATTGAAACTTTTGTGAGTTATTGGAAATTGTTTTAGATAATAATATTTTTATTTTTTATAATAAGGTTTACCATCAACTCTCGGGTGTTGCAATGGGTTTCCCCATTGCAGACACCTACACTAATTTAGTATTTGAGAAATGGGAGAATTAATTCATTTATAATGGTCCCTTGCATTTTTCATCTAAGGTTAGTTTTTTAAAAATTTTGCTGATGATATATTTTTTATATAGGAAGGTGTAAATAATAA
The DNA here is from genome assembly GCF_019279795.1 of Protopterus annectens. Lineage (NCBI taxonomy): Eukaryota > Metazoa > Chordata > Ceratodontiformes > Protopteridae > Protopterus > Protopterus annectens. The sequence continues at coordinate 843,633,103 of NC_056741.1, forward strand.
ATTAATTCAGTTTGCTGAATATTTAAACTCAAGTACTGATTTTTTTTAAATTTTCTTTGAGCAATATTAACGTTTTAGATGTCATGCTAACTTATGATGGTATTGAATTGCATACATCTGTCTATAAGAAAACTGTACATAGGAACAGGTATTTACATAAGGACAGCATACATGTGCCCCATGTTTTTAGGGGGAATTGTCAACAGACAACTTACCCGCATTAGTAGATTAAATACTGATTCAGGTAAATGTTTAGAACAAATGAATGAATTAGTGAATGAGTTTGTCAGTTGAGGCTATGATGTCGACTTATTGACCAACACCACCAGGGAAGTTATGAGACTAAGGGATACTTGGGCTAGACTGTTCTTTAGTGATAAAGTTGCATTTGTTAGTAGGATGGCTCCTACAGAAGGTAGTAATGTATTGTGCTATGCTACCACTTATAGTAGAAGCAGTGGCGCAATAAAACATATAAGTGACAACTGGAATATTTTAAGAACTTCACCTGAATTACAAAATGTGATAGATGCTGTACCTAGATTTTCATTTTGTAATTGCTCTAACTTAAAACAGTGCCTGTGCTGCAAAGATGTTCGAGCTATTTCTAATATTAATATCTTCGGTAAAGCTGTCACATTCACAAGGTTTATCAATAGAATCAATAGAATCAGCAGCATAGATATGAGCCTGTTGCACATACACATGCAAGAGAGGAGCAGCAGCCCCTAACATTGCTTTTATTTCTAAGTGTGGTGGTGGCTGTTTTCCAAACGATTTTGGTTTTCATGACAAAGGGATACACCATCTCTACACAGTTACTTTATAGCTTCCTGAATGGCTCTGCCATCTTGGATTGATTAATTAGCATGTGATTCATCTGGTTATGCTTTTATTAGCATACTGTGCTGTTTACTTTGTTTGGCCATAATTGTTGTTGCTGCACTTTTACTAATAGAGATTGTATTTTTATTCATCTTCTTACACAAAAGAAATACGGATTTAAATGTTCTGCAACATGTAATTCTGTGAATATCATTTATTTAGCAACCTTTAATGTGTGTACAAGTTTCTGCTTAAGGAAATCAACAAGGAAACTGAAAGATAGAAATTGTAGAGTATAGATCTGATAGGAGAAATATATTTCCAAATTCTTTAGCTAAACATATTAACGATGAAGGTACCACACATACGTTCTCTTTCAGGGTGATAGATATGGTTGCTAAGAGTTTAAAAAGAGGAGGCGACTAACAAGCTAGAAATAAAGGAATGTGAATGGATTCTTCAGTTACCGGCTGATTGTTCACTAGGTATAAATCAGACAATCACATTAAAACCAATTCTTAAACAACAACAGTTTTGTTTAAAATGAATTATGTTAAAATGTCTTATATTGTTAATTAATTGTTGAATGAATGTCATTGGCTGTGTAATTTTTGAATTCTTATTTATGAGATGTTGGTTTGTAAATTGTATAGCTCCAAGAAAGGGTTGTTTACCCGAAAGCTTTGCTTGTTCATATGTATTAAAGTTCTGTTTTATCCACACATTGCCAAGTTTATTTTTACTGCTGTTTTTTTACGTATGAATTTTAGCTCTACCTTGACTCTTGGATTTTTCGGCTTGAGTTGATTGAGTGGAACCCCTTCCTTTTGAAGTATCTCCTTTCCTGTTCACCAGATAGGGTATTTATTTATATGTGGGTGCAGTCTCTGTCCCCCAAAACTTCAGGGAAGTGTGCTGCAGCATAGAATTCCTACATTTTTCCTGCTCTCTCCTGTGGTATGCATGGAAAATAGTTGTTCTCCATTGCATGTCGCAGCATAGCATATAGGTGTTGGTAAACTATTCTGGAAGCTGAGACCGGTGACACCTTTAGTATGTCCCTTGTGGTTCTTTGGAATGTATCAGTAGCTGATATCCATAATGCTACACATACCTTAGTTTCCATTGGTATAGGTTCTCCTGGAATTCTCATGGGTCTGAGGTGGAGGCAGCAGAGGTTGCAGATTTCCTGTAGTGTTTCCCTGTCAACCCTGTATTGATCTACTATTTCAATATCATGCAGTCCATAGTATGTTAAATGGGGTCTGAACACCCTTTTTCCCCTTGGACAAGGTTTATCAATAGAATCAGCAGCATAGATATGAGCCTGTTGCACATACACATGCAAGAGAGGAGCAGCAGCCCCAAACATTGCTTTTATTTCTAAGTGTGGTGGTGGCTGTTTTCCAAAAGATTTTGGTTTTCATGACAAAGGGATACACCATCTCTACACAGTTACTTTATAGCTTCCTGAATGGCTCTGCCATCTTGGATTGATTAATTAGCATGTGATTCATCTGGTTATGCTTTTATTAGCATACTGTGCTGTTTACTTTGTTTGGTGGCTCTACACAATGTGTAGAGCCGCTTAATGAATACAAAAAGGCACACTATTAGCTGTTCATGAATCTGGGTCACAATCTTTTAGTCCATGATCATATTGCCCTATGTATTGTCTGTTGTTTTATATAAATATACAATACAATACCTGTGTATAACATGAAACCTACTAGCTGTCTGCATACAATTGTACAATAAATGCACTAGAGCAAGCTTTCTTATACATAAGCATTTTGCAGGGAGACACTACTTTTTTTCTGACAGAATATATTACGCTGTAATCAAATGATACATACCAATTGATAAAATATGGTAGAAAAAGCCATTTATGAAACATTTGTGTTTGGAAAAAATAAACTGTAATAAACAATTTTCTGCATTTTTAATCTGTTTCTTTGTTATCTAAATAAAATAATGTGTTCTAATACCAGACTGGATTATCTCATTCAGTGACCACAGTGACACTGAAAGAGTGTTGTCGTCTGGGTCTGATTAGTGGCCTAGGTGACAGATGGTAATATGGGGTTGTGAAAACTAAATTCTCTGAAGTAAAGAAAGCTCAAGAGTTTTTATCTTGTCTGGCAGCCTCCTGGTGGATTTCAGGGGCATACCTCTCAAGTGTACCTCACTGCGAGGAACATTCCTCATTTTGAGTCTTAAAAAATCCTCATTTTGCCATATTGAAGGGGTCTGTGACACATTCACTGTGTTAAGATTTTTTTAACTGAAATCCATGATAAATAATACTCAATTATATTAATTCATCAAAAGAATGTTTTATAAATGTAAAGTAACACATTTTAACCATCCTGTGAGGTTCCTAGTTTAAGTTGTTAATATGTGTTCCACTTTTTACCCATTTGCTCCACATTATGAGATGTCATATTCCACATTCTGGAGATGGAAGTTTGAGAGCTATGGTCAGGGGTTACATTACATTACATTTGCTTAACAACAGAAGACAAGAAGCTTACTCACTTTGGCTTTTAACATTTTACTTCCCTACCATCCCTTTCACCTTTTATGTGTCTGTCCCATACCCTTTTGAATGCATATGTGGCTTCTCTGACCACCCATTCCAGTAGTTCATTCCATTAGTCCACAACTCTCTCAGTAAAGTAATATATTTGCAGGTCAACAGAATAGTTAGCCTCTACAGTCTGAATGCATCTTATATCCCCTCCTTCCCCCTCTGTTCTTCCTGTTTAGGATGATATCTTCACATATCCCTGAAGCTTTGGAAGCAGGCAAGTTGTTATATAGGGTCATAGGTTCATAGGTGTGTACTAGGCTAATGGTCCTGGAACCTTTACAAGCCTATCCCATAGATGTGCCCTGGCACGGTGCCACCCAACATTAGTTCCCAGTGCCTCTATCAAGTAGAGCTACTGGAGTGATTCCTGGGGTGAACTTTCTATTTCCCATCCACTCATCAGGATTTCTCTTGAAGAGAGCCAGTGAGGTGCTTTGCTTGACATGTATCGAGTCTATTCCAGAGCATGGGCAGTCTCTGGGTTATGAACCTGTCCCTCCAGCATGTTCTTTTGTTTGTGGTAATGAGGTTGAGGTCTCGGGAGCGTGTGGTGCGGAAGGATTGGGATGTCTTTAGATGTAGTATTTCTAACAGAGCTGGGTCAGACATGGCTTTGTAAGTCAAGCAGAGATCGCCTCTTAGTAGATGATATAAGACAAGAAAATAGCTGGAGTCTTTTGAGTCTGTCCATGTAGCACATGTGTTTAAGGCCTAGGATCCTCTTCATGAGGTACTTTTGTGGCCTCTCCAGCTGTTGCAGGTGTCTAGTGAGATACATGCCAAATGGGGCATTATACTCTATGACTGGTCTAAAGATGGAAGAGTAGAAAGAAATGATGACCTCTTTCTTCCTGGATGCAAAACCTTGGTAATGAGATGTGCCACATAGAAGGATTGTCTGGTTACAGTGGGAATGTGGTGGTCGAAGGAGAGGTTGCTGTCAACCTCTGTCCCCAGATCTCTTATAACACCTTCAGTGTTCAGTGGGCTCCCATTTATGTGGTAATTCATGGGAACTATACTTTTCTCAAAAGGGATGATGACACACTTTTTGGCATTATGCTTAAGGCCATGGTTTTGACACCAGTCATTGGTCTCACTGAGGCATTTCTGTAAGATGTCTGCATTACTTGGGGAGTTAATAATGGCTCCCAGCTTGCAGTCATCTGTGAACTTGATCAGCCAGAGTCTCTCTGTGTTGGCCTGGACTTCTGAGAAGTAGATGCCAAATAGGAGAGGACCAAGGACTGATCCGTGTGGGACTCCACTCGTGACTGGTCAGCAGTCTGACTTGGAGTCCACTACTTTCACACTGTGGGTTCTATCTGTGAGCCAATTTGCAACCCACCTAACGATATAGGGGTTGATGCCTAGTTTGGTGAGTTTTTCAATAATTCCTGAGTGAGGAATGGTATCAAAGGCCTTCACCAGACCAAGATAGACTGTATGAACTGTCTTACCTTCATCCACAGCTCTGGTGACTGACTCAAAGAAGTCAACCAGGTTGAGCAGGTACCTTTCACAAAACCAAATTGTTTGGGATCTAGAGTTTGGAGATTTCCTATATCCTTGTGAATTAGCTCCATAGCCCTACATATCAGACTTGTCAGGCTAATGGGGCGATAATTTCCAGGGTCTGTAGTTGCTCCTCCTTTATGGAGAGGGATGACTGTAGCAGTGCTCCATTCAGTAGGGACAAAGCATGAGGTGAGGCTGTGAGTGAACAGGGCACACTGATGTGGTGCCAGTTCACTTTGTAATTCATGTAGAACACAGCCAGGAATATTGTCGGGTCCCATGGAAGCTGTATTCTTGGCCTTGGACAATGCAGCTTTAACCTGTGCTGCAGTAATGCTGGGTGTCTGGCATTCTTCCGGTATTGAGATTGGTCCTTTAGGTGGGGAGAGAGGGGTTAAGTTGGCAGTGAATCTGTCGGCCAATATGTTGGCAATATCTGTTGGCTCAGTATAGGAGGTACCATTGTGCAGTAACTCAGAGCAAATCTGGGCATTGCAATAGAGATTCTTGATATAACTATAGAAGGCGTTGTGGTTGTTTCTAGTCTCTGCCGCAATTCTGCCTTCATAGCTGGCTTTGGAGGTTTTGATGAGGGATCTCAACTTTTTGTTGATATAACCCTTATGGCTTAATCTACTGCAGCAGTGATCATTTGAATGTTTACTATTATGGTAAGTTTTCTTACACAACTGTACTTTATATGCCTTAACAAAAAGTTCACATCAAGTATTTCCAATACAGTTCTTCACAGCTGGGATGCAGTCTCTTTCAGTAGGTCTGGCTGTCTCTGTTTCTCTCAGCCTCTTTAGTAGCTTTGCCTTCTGGATTCCTGTAACAATAAAAGTCGCGGGCTTCTTCCAGGTCTTCATTTCCTCTGCTGCCTGTCTTCCAGAGTTCTTCATCTGCACATCAGCTCTCCATCCAAGAAGGACAAACAACTGTCTTTGAATGGGAACCTTCCTTTTATACAATATTGTTTTATTAAGCAAATCTGCTCTAGTTAACAAAGCAAAATGTTTCTGTACTGTTAAAGCAACATTCTCATTTAAAGTGATAAGAACACTTATCTGTCTAATGCAGTAAAAGTTTTCCTCTGTTAAAGAAACTTTTATTTACTTTAAATGCTTAAAGGAAACACTTCTTATTTACAATAGCAGTTCTAGTTGCATATGTTTTACAAACATACAACACCATTAGTAATACTTACATTCACTAGACCAGTTTATTTGATGACAGCCACGATGCTGTGCTTTGATTGACGCCCCCTAGCTTGAAATCATCAGTTCATGCTCATTATATGGCCTATATATCACATTGTTGTGGGTCAAGCCAGATATGTGTCTTAAGTTGATCTTGAATGGTTAAAGTCTAAGGGCCCACTGACTCAGCCGGCCGGTATGATCCTGCTGTTTGTGAAGCCATATGAGGGATGCATGGTCAGTTGTTAAGATAAATTAGAGAATGGGCAAACTGTACATCTTCACCCTGACTGGAGGCTGAACATTGTGCAGCAGGTTGTTAGTGTACAGGTAATGTGCTGTAAAAAAAAAAAAAAAAAAAAAAACAGGTTCCCTTTTTCATGGCAGCTTATTCAGGTGCTGTGACGCTCAGACAGAAAGGAAGCCAACGACCACAAATTTTTCACACTTGCTAAACATGGCATAAAATTAAACAAAAAGTAAATAAAAAAAGAAATGCATGCGTGTGTGTGTGTGTGTGTGTGTGTGTGTGTGTGTGTGTGTGTGTGTGTGTGTATGAGTGTCTTTGTGCTTATGCGAGTGGATGGGCAAGTGAGATAGAAAAAACAGTACATACCAATGTTTATAGACTGCATATCAGCATGCATTCTTTAAATGATACGTATGAAACTCTTTAGTCTGGAATTATTGACTGACCTTAATTCTTTGTGAATTAACAACAAATCAAACATTATAAGTGGGACACAACAGAAGTATGTGGCATAATCGGGGACAGTTAAGAAAAATGGAGGGTTGCAATGCTTTGCATCGCATGATTTTATTTTCATTGATTTGCTTACAATGAGGTATCTGAGGTACGTTCACTCAACAAAGTGATTGCAGCTGCTGGGAGTGTGTGTGTGTGTGTATGTGTGTGTGTGTGTGTGTGTGTGTGTGTAGACATTAAATACTTACATAGCTTATATCTGAGATGTAAAATACTAATGCTACAGCAAGTTTGAAACATTAGGCAAATGAACTATTTTACATCAAAAATATAATAAAGTATATAGTAAAAAACACAAAACAATTTAACAAATAGCCCATTCTCTAACTGCAATAATGCACTCCAGGATGGGTGTTATCAGGGAATTTTAATGATCTTCCAGTGGTGGAAGGTCTAATGCTGTAGACATGTAGTTATTCCCTCATAACACTCATCATGTTGTGAATTACTGCTTGCCTATCTGCCCAGTAGATAGTATTTTAGAGAACAGTGGGTCCAATGTATCACTAAACTCCCCTTTCAGTTGTGATGCGATGCTTTTTTTTTACTGCTTTAGTAAACTTTTGACTTAATTAAGATACTGTTACCCATCTCAAAGCTGTAAGAGCACTGTCCCCATCCATATCAACAAAAAGGGTTTACTAAATTCTGAGGAGGCTAACATATGCTCTGAGCATAGTACCTCCTTTAAGTGGCTAAAAGCATTATCCACTTCAGTTGTCCATTTTACTTCAGTGAATGTGTCAACTTAGTTAAAGGGCTTGCTGTTGGGGCAACATGAGGTACAGATTTCCAATAATACCCAGATAACCCAGATAATGCCCTTCTTTTTTTTTACCTGCCGTAGGCCACTCCCATATAATTTCTCTTTTTTGAGCCTGGCTGTTCCCCTACCTAACACATATCCCAAATACTTCCCTTCTGTAAAACCTAGTTTGCTTTTTGAAGCAGTCAAAGATATTTTAGCTTAGTTTAAGCATCAATACAGCTTGTACCTTGACCAGATAGAAGTCCTAATCATCAAAATGGATGATAACATCATTTAAGTAGCTGACCGTGGGGCTTTAAGACTCAATCCAAGAGTCACTAAAAGGTTGCAGCAACAGTATACCAAAATAATACTTCAGATGTTGAATTTTGTTTTCTTTAGCTACCCTTGACAAGATCTAGTTTAGGCAGTGACCTTGCCTTGTCTAATCATTCTGTAAACTCATCTACCCTCGATACTGGGTAAGCATAATTGAGATGCTGTTCAGCTTTCTGAAATCAGTATAGAGCCTGATGGTTCCATGAGGTTTATGGTCCATGAGGTTTAGGGTCAAATACTATATGATCACTCACTATTTGCTTCTTCTATTATTGTCCTCTTAAGCATCTTGCATAATTATTTTTGTACTGTTTTGCATTCTGACCCATGTTTTCGGTAAGGTGTCAATTAGATTTTTTTTCCAGGAATCGTCTGAATATGGTATTGTTCCAGATTTTTTTCTGTCAGGCAGCTCTGAAGCAGTTCCTTGTTCCTTAACAGAAACTCTTATTTCTTGTTTCTGAGGCTTAGAGAGTGTATCATCTATCTGAACTACAGTTGTAGCGGTCAGTTTTGTCTTCGCTAGAATTACTAATGTCTATTGCCAAATTTACTATAGAGGTTTGTACTTCAGTCCATTTTCCGAACATTCTTACCAGTCTGTCCAATGCTATAGTTGACTTCATTTAAGTTTTGTATTGCTTAAAATGGACCCTGCCATTTAGCCAAAATTTGTTTTTAGTGAGGGTACCAATACTAACATCCTTCCCTTGGTTTTGTATTACACAGCTTTTGCTGTGTAGCTTAAGTTCTTTCAGTGAGTTTTCAGACTATATGCATCACTATGTTCAGTCTGTATTATTCGCTGGTATAGTGTTCTGTGATACTTTAAAGTTTCCCTTGTAATATCTATCAGTCTCCAAGAGTGTTTGCCATATTATAACCGAAAGTACTGAACCCTTTTGAGGTATGGAACACTTCTCTAATGGCAACAAAAAGGCATAGTATTAGCTGGCCCCATGAATTACCATAACCCTGGAACAGGTATTTATATTTTATTATTACTATTATTATTATGTATTATTGATAACCTTTTATTTTTAGTATGTTGACCCTCAAGATCTAGCCAAATTAATTATATGCTTTAAGTTGCATAAATGTAATCTTACCATTTTGATGAGAAAAAAATCAGCTTTAAAACTGTTGAGTTTATGTCTTCCTCAATAACTTTTTTCAATACAAACTTTAATGTTCTGTTACAGCTCTCCAATAATCCATCTGTCTGAGGACTGTACACCAATTTTTTTTAATTGCTTGGCATTAAAGCATTTGTACAGTTGGTGCATTGTTCTGGACATAAATGGAGTCCCGTTTTCACTGACTATTTCTTTAGGTATCCTTATTCAGGGAAATAATCAGGCTAGTTCCCTATCTGCAGAATTAACATTAACCTTACATGGTATGAAAGGTTTAGGGTATTTAGTTACATAGTCCAAAATAATAAAAATATAATAAACCCACTGCTAGATTTTACCAATGGCCCAGCAATGTCCATAGCACTACAATGCAATGGCAGCTCTATGATAGGCATTTAAATATAAGAATTTTTAAAACCTGGTTGAGTGGCTATCTTCTGGCTGATCTTATGATATCCATTTCAGAATTTCTGTACATTTTTCATTATTCCCGAAATCTTGCATGGATTCTCGTTTTAGTCTTATCAATTTGTAGGTGTAACCTTAGTATATGGCTGTGTGCTAATTTAAATAATAGGTGTTTGAAAGGCCTGGGCACCAACAGCTGGCATACTACTTCCATTCTATCCTCATTTAATCTGCACAAGTCATTTTGTAACTCACGGTATAAGTAAGAAGTTGGAATATCTTATTAAGTTTCTTCCCCTACAGCTCTAGTTGTATTTTCACTTGCTTTATGGAAAGTGCAATCTTCACGTGCTGTAATTTTTTATTTAAATAGCTTACATGAAGGTTAGGGAACTCTGGAGTTTCCTTAATGTCAGCTTGTGTGTAGAATGTATTGTTTTCTCTCCTACCAATACAAGGAATTGGATCTCAATGTCTATCTCTTCCCTTAGAAAAGGCAACTCTTACCAGTATTTTTAGTGCCAATTGACATCTCTCCTTTATTTGGTTTCTTGTTTCTTTTCCTTATGAACCTGATGCATAGAACTCTCTTCCTTTTGTTCAGACTTCCTGCATTTTGGCTCAACAAGAATATCACCAGGACTATGTTCAGGGTAACCTTGCTTCATAAGATACACTACTTTCTCATTTTTTCTCTCTTTTGTGTTACTTTCCTTCTAAAAGGACACATCAGAACATGTTTTACATTCCAAGTTTTACTTTTACCTTACTTATAGTTACCTATTAACTAGAGTCTTCCCATATTTGATTTAAAAAAAAGTTGGTTTAGAATTCTTCCCATGTATTATTTCTTCCTCTAACTGCACCAGTGAAATATTACTTATCAATTATCATTTCTATCCTTGGTGCTTAACTACACCTTAAAAGTCTCTGTTCTTCAGGCTTTCTGTTTTATCATGACAGAAAGTTTAGAATTCTGATCAGGTTGTGCACTTTTCATACCCACTAATCTCATTCCATCAGAATATGCTTTTTTTACTGAATGATATCTTCTCTTTAGTCTTGCTAATCATATCTACTGCCTGCTCTGCAATACTTTCAGGCTGTGATGACAAATCTATTCATTGCTTTGCAAGTTTTAGGTTGGAAGATTTTATTATGCAAGACCCTCCTTTCTACTGGTTCTGCTTTTGCAAGCTGCTCTGTCATATGTGAATACTACTACAGCTTTTTAAATTGTATAGGTTATTCCTTGTTCTCTATCCTTAGCTAAATATTTGTACCATTAGGCTTTATAGTACTGTGCACTGATCCTGCTTGGATTCATACACTCAAATGAATGTGTCTGGTGGTTACTCACCCCTTTTTCTTAAGTTAGGTAGTGATATGTCTGTAAGTTTATTTACTTGTTGATTCTCTTTCCCACACCAATAAAGAGGTCTATCAAAATGGCTATCTTCTTCCCAGTGTTTCCACAAATCTTTAAAATGAAGAAAACATTTATATATTATTATATAATTTGTTAAACTGGATATTACACAAACAGAATTAACTAATTTTCCAAATATGGTTTGTATTTTACTGAGTAATGGAATATACTTTCTTATATCTACAAATGTATACTCCTTCAACTGCTTTGTTAATAAGTTTTTTGCATACATACTGATTTTTTTATCAGCATGACCATACTGCATATATCCAGCAGTCCTTGCATCTCTCTGCTATCATTTAAGACATCACACTTAATTAAGTTTGCAGTAACACAGCAACAATGCAAATTCAACTATTCTACCAGAAAATGTATTGCATTCCACAGATATATTGCAATTAGCAACACACTGTGGAGATTACAATTTTCACAATTATAACAATGTTATTAGTACTAATAATAAATCTATCTATGTGACCCCTTTTCTACATTTAAAACAGAGTGTGTTTACAGCTGATACTTTTTGTCTGTTGCTAAAATTTGGCACAGGTTTTACAGGTCTAGAGTGCTTAGCTGTTTGCATAGTTTTAATATGCATTAATCTTTTTGCTAATACAATAAAACTTTCACCATCCTTAGGACCAGTTTGACACAGTCACTTTCTTGAAGCAGTAGGTAAAATATGTCTTACATTTGGTAATAGCTAATATTATAGGTTCATCGATACTTACTAAGCTATTTCTCTGTGAGGATCTTTAGCAGCCTAGCCATGCATTCCCACCGAGTTTCCAGCCTTAGTAGTGCAGTACCAAGGCCTCTGTATTTTTCTGGGTGATGTAATCCATTACTATTGTGTGAGAACCCTTAACCATAACCTTGGAACAGGTCTTCTTCTTTTGGCTTTTCCCAATTAGGGATCACCACAGCAAATCATCTGTCCGCTCATGATTGGCACTGGAGATTTTATGGTATCAAGTTGCCAGCCCGGCACCCAACCTTCCACAGAAGGCACGCACACACACACACACTCACACCTAGGGCCAGTTTAGAGTGTCCAATCCACCTACAGCATGTCTTTGGGATGTGGGAGGAAACCAGAGCACCTGGAGGAAACCCACATGACCACAGGGAGGACATGCAGACTCTGCACAGAAGGCACCCCAGCCGAGGATCGAACCGGAGAACCTCTTGCTGTGAGGCGACAACACTAACCACTGCACCACCATGGCCGCCCCATAACCCTGGAACAGGTATTTAATTATATTATTATTATTTAGGTATTATTGATAATCTTTTATTTTCAGTATTTTGACTCTCAAGATCTAACCAGAAATTAATTATATGATTTAAGTCACATACTTGTGATCCTACCATTTTGTTATGAGAAAAAAATCAGCTATAAAATCTCTGAGTTTATGTAACTAAAGTAGCCCTACCTCTGGTAGGTAATGCTATTTTAACTCTTTCATAGTCCGGGTAGTCTCCTTCATGTACACAAAGGTCTTTTGTAGTTCTCCAGTCAGCTGAAATGAAAGGATCCTGGCCCAGTAAGCTCTCTTCCCTACATCCTGGTGGATATACCACTCAAATGTGATCAAATACACACTTTTGTTCTCTTCCTTTATTAGTTGATTTAGTGGTGGAACTATCCTTGGTGTAGCCATCAGTTTGGCCTTTGGCACCATCCCTTCAGCTGCAGTAGAGTTAGTTTGTAGTATCTGTTCTTCAGTTGTCATCCTGACAGATGGGCCAACACATAGGTGCATTTGGCAGACAGGAATAAAATGTTGAGTACACACCGCTGGAATGCCTATCCCTCTCTCATGTTAGGGAAATGCTTAGTCTTTCATGAAGTGGAAATGCTCAAAGCAAGCAGTCTTCTTGTAGGCAGTGAAAGCTACAGTCTTAGGACTTGTTCATGGAAAAATGTGCCAAAAATGTATGCTGCAATGTAAAATGTGGAACATTAAAGGCAGCAAAGATGCTAGTCTCAGAAAAATGTAGTTTAATGTACAAAACATAAAAATGCATTTTTTTCCAAAAATATGAGTATTATAGATTAACATAACTTCACAGCAAGTGTCTTGAGTACAATTCCATACAGCTGGGATAAGTATCGTTCAGTAATTCTTTTTTCTTCTTCTTCTCTGTCTCAACATCTCTCATAGGTTTATAGGTAAGAACTAGGCTAAATGCCATTGCTGGCCATTTTAAGCCTAGCCAGTTTCCCTTTTAGTGCTTAAATAAGCCTATCACATTTGGTTAGAGATTGGCTTAACCCATCCCATAGTTGATAATTATATATTACCTCTAATAGCAATAATGAGGATCATACCATAGATAATTTGAGCGCACCCATAAATGAGATTAATCATCTAGGAACTGCCTCTGTCCATTAACAGTATAGGGGGCAGTCCTGGGGTAAATATTCTGATTCCCATCCATAGATCCAGGTTGCACTTGAATATAGACACAAATGATCTTTGTTTTATGTGGATCGGGAGTTTGTTCCAGGGCGGTGGCATCCTCCGCAATATATACCTGTCCCTCCAAATCATTCTGCTGACATTATAAAAGGGGTTTGGATCCCTAGACTGAGTAATACTGATGCCATTTGACTTGCTAGTGTGCAATATATCCATCAGTATTCAGTTGCAGGATGTCTTGTATGTCAGAAACAGGTCACCTCTTAGTAGTCGGTAGGACACTGAGAATAGTAATAGGACTTTGAGGTTGTCCATGTTGGACATGTTGTTTAGGCCTTGTGCCCTTTTAGTAAGATATCTCTGTAGGAATTCCAGTTGTTGCATGTTTCTGAACCGATATATACCAATGGATGCATTATATCCAATGACTGGCCAAATGAGGGTTGGGTAAAGGGGGGCAATGACATCCCTTTGTTTATAAACTGTGCAATATAAAAGGACTTTCTTACAACACATGGCACATGTTGGTCAAAAGTTAGGTCTCAGTCCTCATAAGTTCCCATATCCTGGACAACTGGTTCAGCTCTTAGGGGCGTATTGTTAATGTGGTAGTTCCTTGGGATAGATGACTTTCCAAAGGATACAATAATGCATTATTTTTGTATTTAGTTTCAGTCCATGATTTTGGCACCAGTTATTTATTTGGGACAAAAAAAAATCACTTCACTTTAATAAGCCAATCCATACATTGTAAGCAATTGAAGAGCAAAAAAAAAATATTTAGTTAATTATTAGTGCACCAACTGGGTGGCTAGATTCATGACCTGCCCCCCTCTGTCCTGCCTCAACCATTCAGGTCCTGTTTCTATGCCCTGCCCCCAACTTTCCCTCAACACTGCCTACATGGAGCACTACAGCAATTCTGCTTGAGTTAAAAAAAAACACATTTCTCCTTTTTAAACTGTAGCAAACTGCTTTCTACAAATGTAGCAAACAGTTGTTGCAGTTTATGCCCTGTCTGCACTGAGTGTTAAGGCGCTTATGTTTTCAGAAAAAAAATCTTCTTTTTAAACTGTAGTAAACTAAATTGCTATAAATGTAGCAAACAGTTGCTACAGTTTATACCCTGCTTGCACAGCACTACACCACTCAAGTTTTAGTTAAAAATACATATTTTTTTTTACTTGTAAAATATAGCAATCAGTTTGCTACAATTTAGACAACAGACGGAGTGCTACAGCACTCAGGTTTGACTACACATGCAATACCGTCTTTTAAAAGCTAGTATTATATTAACAAAAGATCAGGACTAGCTGCTCACACCCCCAACACTTGCACCCAGGGCAATTGTCCCTCTCACCCCTCCCTAGCTACATTACTGCATCTATGAGCCAGCCGGCAATCTGTGAGCCAGTTGGCAATCCAGATGGTGATATAGGAGTTTATTCCCAGTTTATTTAGCTTTTCTACTGTGCTTGAAAAGAGAATTGTGTCAAATGCTTTCACTGTGGTGAGCTATGTGGTGTGCACTACTTTGCTTTCATCCATTAGTTTGGTGACCTTTTCAAAAAAAAATCCACCTGGATGAGTAAGCTTCACCTGCATTTGATGAATCCAAACTGAGAATGGTCCAGTGTTTGGAGATTCTCTGTTACCTGACTGATTAGTTCAATGCTAAGTCTTTACATGACTTATGAGAGTTGCTAAGATAATTAGAGAGAAAGAGAGACAAACAGACAAACAGAGGGAAAGACACAGAGGAAGACAGAGACCTAATGAAAGAGACTTACCCCAGCTATATGGAATTGCACTATGTGAAGTTAGGTTTATTTAGCTTTTCTACTGTGCTCAAGTGGGGAATTGTGTCAAATGCTTTGACCAGGTTAAGGTATGCAGTGAGTACTGTTTTGCCTTCATCCATTGCTTTGGTGACCTTTTCAAAAAATCCACCTGGATGAGTAAGCTTGACCTGCCCTTGATGAATCCAAACGGAGAATGGTCCAGTGTTTGGAAGTTCCCTATATCCTGACTGATTAGTTCCATGATACGTCTTATCATGGCTTTGCATAAAAGGTTGGTCAGACTTATGGGTCTGTAACTGCCTGGGTCTGTGGAAGGTTCTCCCTTATGCAGGGGAATAACTGTAGCTGTTTTCCATTCACTTGGTACAAAATCTCTATGGAGGCCGAGATTGTACAGTGTTGTTAGGGGTGTGGGTAAATCATGCTTCATGCTATTTAAGATACATCTAGAGATATTGTCAGGACCCACCAATGCAATATTTTTAGCTTTTAATAGCACTTTTAGGATTTGGTCTTGTGTGGTAGCTAGAAGTATATATTGAAGGATAGATGGAGGGGAGAGAAGGGTAAAGTTAGAGCTAAATTTATTGGCCAGTAGGTTCACTATATCTACAGCCTCAGTGTAAGTAACATTGTTCACAATCAGCTCAATGCATTACTGTATTGTGCTTTTGAGATTACAAACACAACTGAAAAATGCCTTGTGGTTATCTTTGTCTTGGATAACTATGTTAGCCTCAAACTTGGCTTTGGTGGATTTTATTAAGATCCTGAGTTTGTTTATTTCTGTGACAAGGGCTCTGACATTCTGGGAATTACTCTTCTTACTTTTGATAAAATTCTTTTCCTTTCATTCTTAAACTCGTTGATATTATGGCTCAGCTATGTGAGTTTGTTTCTTGGGTTTGCCCCGCACTTGTTTCTATGGGATGCAGCTGCATCTATGCCACGTATTCAGTGAAGTTACCCAGGTTTGGTGGGGATTTGAAGCTTGCCAGTGTATCACTTAGGAGTAGGTAGTTTGTCTTAAAGAAGTTTCTAAAGGTACCTTGGGTGTAAGGGATCTCTGATTTCAATTTTATTTCGAGGGAGACTGTTTTAAGGTCAGACGTAACAAGTGATCTAACAACTAATGAAGATATGCAAGTGATGGTGCAAGATGCCACTATGTTAATAAGGACAGGATCCAAAATGTTATTCCCTCTTGTGGGTACTCTAATTGTTCCAGGGCATTTGCATTGAAAACGTCCAGGAATCTCTGTGCTTGTGCACTAGTTGTAGTGTTGGTTTCCCAGTCTCTAGTTGGATGGTTTAGATCACCTAGGAAAATGGTATTGGGTTTAATACTGAGTGATTCTGTTTCCTCTAGACAGGCATTGTGGCTTTCTTGTGTCATAGAGAAAGTTCTGTTGCTACCTAATATATAGCATGAGACCATTACAGTTATTTGGACATGAGGAACCTCAAGTGCATCATATTGCTTTACTAGCCTCGATGTGAGTCTCTTCTGGACTTATATTGAGGCACAGTCACCTTTTCCCCCCTCCTGCATAGAGCTAGTATAAATGTGTAGAAGGCTTCATAGCCCTGCACAGCCAGAGTGCTGTTCACTACTTTGAACCACGTCTCAGTTACTACACAGACATCAGTGTCCTAAAGGGTGAGGGCTTGTAGGGAGTGAAGTTTCTTGTTTAGGTTCCTAGCATTGATCAGTAACACCTGCATATGTTCCTTTGCTTGCTTCTCTGTTTCGGTTTCCTGTAACAGGAACAAGCTCTGTCTTTCTACTAGTATCTTTTTTCCTTGCTTTCATTCACTCTACTATTCCTGCTAAAGAGCCAGTGCTACAGATATCAAATCTCACTGCAAAAAGTGCAAACAACACACTGAATGGCTAACTTTATCCCCACTGTTTATGCAACATTAGTTTTTAATGAAGCTTGCTTTAGCTAATTCTTGCTTTAGTTAATATTCCTCTCTCTCTGCTCTTATTAGGTTCATAGGTGTTTACTAGGCTAATGACCACAAGGGACTTTTTAAGCCTAGCCATGCATCCCAAATCTCTGACAAGTTCTGATACCCTTGATAAGTGTAAGCATGGACCTGGGAGATGAACCATTTACAGGTTACCTGTTTGCATGAGAGACACAGGTGCCAAACCAGGGATGAATTTCCGGTTTCCCATCCAATTGTCTAAGTTGCACTTGTATTGGATTAGGGAGGAACTCTGCTTCACATGGATGGGATATCTGTTCCATAGAAGGGGTAGTCTCTGGGATACATACCTATCTCTCCAGCAGGTCCTATTTATATCATAGGCAAGGTTTAAGTCTTTAGAATGGGTAATTCTGGTACTGTTTGTTTTGTGAATATACAGGTCTATCAGAGTGGGGCTGACAATGCCATGTATGCCAGGCATAGATCTCCCCTCAAAAGCCTGTAGGAGACAGAATACAGGGATAGGGCCTTCAGACAGTCTGCACAGGACATATTACTTATGCCCTGTATTTTTTTAGTGAGGAACCTTTGTGGATGTTCCAGTTGTTGGATATGCCTGCTAAAGTACATACCAAAGGGGGCATTGTACTCAATGATAGGTCTGATGAATGCCGAATACAGTGTAACAATAACTTCATTCGACTTGGATGCCATACCTTTGTTTATAAGTTGTTCAACATAGAATGATTTCCTCACCACTGTAGACATGTGATGATCAAAGGCTAGATCACTATCTATGTGTGTCCCTAAGTCCCTGACTACTGGGTCATCTCTAAGGGGTGTGTTGTCAATATGATATCTACCATGGATGGATGACTTCCCAAAGGACACTATTATGCATTTCTTGGCATTTAGCTTTAGTCCATGACTCTGACACCAGTTGTTTGTCTGTGTCAGCCCCTCCTGGAGAACATTGGTGTCAGTGTGATATTAAATGACAGCTCTTAATTTGCAATCATCTACAAATTTAGTCAGCCAGAGACCACTGACATTGGCCTTGACGTCTGAGAAGTAAATGCCAAAAAGGAGAGGTTCAAGGACTGATCTCTGAGGGGCTCCACTTGTGACTGGCCTCTTTGTAGAAGTGGACTCCCCAATTCTAACTTCCTGGGTGCTGTGAGCCATTTGGCTATCCACCAGGTGACGTGGGTTTGGACCTAACCTCTTGAGTTTGTCAACAATGCCCAAGTGAGGTATTGTGTCAGATGCCCTGGCCAGGCCAAGGTAGGCAATGTGAACAATTTTGCCCTCATCCATTGCTTTGATGAGCTTCTCAGAGAAGTCCACCAGGGTGAGTAGGCATGATCTGCCCTTGAAGAAACCAAACTGGGTTGAGTCCAGTGTCTGGAGGTTTACTATATCTCTATTGATCATCTCCATAATAATTCTTTCCATGGTTTTACATATAAGACTAGTGAGACTTATGGGTCTGTAGTTTCCAAGGTCTGTAGATGGTCCACCTTTGTGCAGAGGGATGATGGTTGCCTTTCTCCATTCATGACTTCTTGTAGCAATTATTGTAGCACACAAAAGTGCTACCAGCACTAAACATTCTACAAGGAAACAGACCCAGTACTTATTATCAATGACCACCCTCCAGGCATGTCTAAAGGTCAGTTCCTTGTGCTTTCTCCTATTAATTTGGTGACCTTGGGCATCCTGAGGCAATGTAGCAACTGCCTCATGTACACTGACAACCCTCTCCTCTTACCTCCCAACACTCAGACTTGTGAGAGATGCACTTATATATCCAAATTGGAAGCCATGCACTCTCCAGCCAAGACTGGAATAGCTGGTCAAGAGGAGAAGGTCAACACTTGCACAACACCACATGGAACACATAGCCCCTCCAGAACACACACCAGCACTGCCTTCACATAAAAACACAAACCACATACCCACCTTTGTGGAGGCTCTCAATAAAAATCTATCCAAGCAGCAGAGACTTCCAAGGCAGAAACGCATTCAACCACCACAACACTAATCACAAGACACATAACTCTCCTAAACAGTGTGTCACTCAACCAAAGCCCCTAAGGCAAAACAGCATGCCCAACACACTAGTCATAGGTAACCCGATAGTGAGGCACACTGGTGTCCCACTCACTCGGTTGAATAAGGAGAAAGTAACAGTCAGCTGCCTGTCAGGTGCCAGGATCTGTCACATAATGCACACCCAGGTCCCTCAACAACAGGTACAAATATGGCTCTGTCATTGTGCATGTGGGTGTGAATGATCCTAGACATACCTCCCTGGACTACAAGAAAAAAGACATGGAGGAGCTCTCTGATTATATAGCCCAGGTGGGTATGACCCTAGCCTTGAGCAGCATCCTACCATTACCCAGAATGATACCAAAGTACAAGCAGAAAATGATTGATTTCAACAATTGGCTTAGTTTCTGGTGTCATTCTAAGGGGATCCAGTATCTGTCTGCCTGGGATGACATGCTTGACAGACCTCGATGCTTTGCCAGAGATGGCCTGCATCTGTCACCCCTGGGCTTCCGAATACTGGCCAAGGCTCTTGCCACCCCTATAGTGCCTTTTTTAGGTGGTGTTCTAAAGATCAAATTACCACCATAACAGCCGAAAACAAGTGCAATCTGAGGGTCATGCTGTTCAACGCTAGAAGTCAAATCTCAAAATGCACTCGATTGAAGCAATCCTTAAAATGGAGAACATTGACATTTGTGCTGTAACAGAGACCTGGTTCAAGGCAGCAGAAAGCAGCCCTGCACTACCAGGCTATAAGTCAATCCACAACGTTTGACCCCAGAACTTGGACCGAAGCTCCAAAGGTGGTGGTGTTTCCATATTCATAAAGGATGCACACACATCCAGACTGGTAGCCCAACATAACACATCAGAGATACTTCAGGTGCGGCTAACATTGGGTAAGACAGCGATTCAGGTCGTAGTCTGCTATAGGTCCTCAACCATGTCCAAAGACTCACACTCCACATTCCTAAGCACCCTGGAGAATATTAGGGTCCAACATAACAGTCTATTTGTAGGCGACTTCAACTACCCCTCCATTAACTGGGAAAATTATTCATGTACAAATACACTTGCAATGTTTCCTGGAGTTCTTTAATTTAAATTCTCTGGACCAGCTTGTTCTTACCCCCACTAGAGGTAGCAACATCCTTGACCTGGTCATTACTAACATGGGCCAATGTTGCTCTACACCAATAGTCAGCTCCTCCCTGGTTAGATCTGACCACAAACTAATCACCTTGGAAATCCACATCCCCCCCTCCATAAAGGTAACCACCATGAAAAACTTCTCCAAAGCTACAGAGGTGGCTAATTTCACGGCACTCATGCAAATGTAGAATAGTTGTATGACCACTGAATCATACACCAATGCACTGTACGAACATGTACACAAATGCATGGATCTCGCCATACCCAACAGAACCAAGATACTCTCCTCCAAAAAAAGGAAGCCAATCTGGTGGTCCCCTGCCATAAACAAACTCTACAACAGAAGGAGGAAACTGCTGTGGAATAAGGTGAAGTCCCAAGAGGGGAAAAACTCCCTTATCAGCCTCAACAAAAAGTTGAGATCCCTCATCAAATCCTCTAAAGCTAGCTATGAAAACAGAATTGCAGCAGATAGTAAAGACAACCACAAGGCCTTCTATAGTTATGCAAAGAATCTCCACGGCAATACCCAGATATGCTCTGAGCTACTGCACAATGATACCTCCTATACGAGCCAACAGATATTGCCAGTATACTGGCCGACAGATTCAGTGCCAATTTTACCCCTCAAAGGACCAATCACAAAACCAGTAGATTGCCAGGCACCTAGTATTACTGCAGCACAGGTTAAAACAGCACTGCCCAAGGCCAAGAATACAGCTTCTATGGGACCTGACAATGTCCCTGGCTGTGTTCTACATGAAATACAGAGTGAATTGGCACCTCACCTGTGTGCCCTGTTCAATCACAGCCTCAACTCAGGCTTTGTCCTTGCCAAAAGGCACACTGCTATAGTGATCCCTCTCCACAAAGGAGGAGCGACTACAGACCCTCGGAACTATTGCCCCATTAGCCTGATGAGCCTGATATGTAAAGCTATGGAATGCATCATCATGGACCTAATAAACAAGGATATAGGGAATCTCCAAACTCTGGTTCCCACACAGTTTGGTTTTGTGAATTGTAGATCATGCCTGCTCACCTTGGTTGACTTCTTTGAGTCAGTCACCAGAGCTGTGGATGAAGGCACAGTGGTTCATACAGCCTACCTTGATCTGGCCACGGCTTTTGATACCATTCCCCACTCAGGAATTATAGAAAAACTTACTAAGCTAGGCATCAACCCCTATATCACTAGGTGGGTTGCAAACTGGCTCACAGATAGAACCTACTGTGTGAAAGAATCTGACTTCAAGTCAGACTGCTGACTAGTCATGAGTGGAATACCACAAGGTTCGGCCCTGGGTCCTCTCCTGTTTGGTATCTAATTCTCTGAAGTCCAGGCCAACATGAAGGGACTCTGGCTGACAAAGTTCACAGACGATTGCAAGTTGGGAGCTATTATTAACTCCCAAAGTGATGTTGACATCCTACAGAATGGCCTCACTGAGACCATGACTGGTGTCAGAACAATGGCCTTAAGCTCAATGCCAAAAAAATGTGTTGTCATCCCCTTTGGGAAAAACCCAGTTCCCATGAACTACCACATTGATGGCAGTCCACTGAACACAGAAGGCGTTATAAGAGATCTGGGAACACAGGTTGACAGCAACCTCTCTTTTGATCACCACATTGCCACTGTGGTCAGAAAGTCCTTCTATGTGGCACATTTCATTAGTAAGGGTTTTGCCTCCAGAAGAAAGAGGTCATTGTCTCCCTGTACTCTTCCCTCATTAGGGCAATCATCGAGTACAATGCTCCATTTGGCATGTACCTCACTAGACACCTGCTACAATTGGGGAGGCCACAAAAGTACCTCACAAAGAGTATCCTAGGCCTTAAACACTTGTCCTTTATGGACAGACTCAAAAAACTCCAACTATTCTCTGTCTCGTATTGCCTACTTAGAGGCGATCTCTGCTTGACTTACAAAGCCATGCCTGACCCAGCTCTGTTAGAAATGTTACATCTAAAGTAATCCCAATCCCTCTTCACCACATGCTCCAGAGACCTCAACCTCATTACCACAATTAACAGAACATGCTGGACGGACAGGTTCATAACCCAGAGACTGCCCATGCTATGGAATAGACTTCCCATACATGTCAAGCAGAGCACCTTGCTGACCCTCTTCAAGAGAATCTTGATGAGTGGATGGGAAACAGAAAATTCACCCTGGGGATAACTCCAGTGACTCTACTCAACAGAGGCAGTGGGAACTAAGGTCGGGTGGCACTATGCCAGGGTAATCCTATGGCTAGACTTGTAAAGGCCCCAGGGTCATAAGTTTAGTACACACCTATGAACCTATGAGGCACGAAGCCTGTTTGGAGGCTACAGTTAAACAGTAATTCTAGGAGGCCTGGTAGATCATGTTTAATGCTATTTAGAATGTATCCTGGGATATTGTCTGGGCCCATTGATGCAGTGTTCTTGGTCTTAGAGAGAGCATTAAGGACCTGTTCCCTAGTGATAGTAGTGGGAGTTATGTTTGATGATATTTCCTGACGAAAGGTTGAGGGAAAGAGAGGAGTAAAGTTGGAGCTGAATTTATCAGCCAGGAGGTTTGCTACATCTTCTGGCTCAGTATAGGTGGCTCCATTTTCAATGAGCTCTGCACACAACTGTGTATTGCCTTTGAGGTTGTGGACATAGGTAAAGAATGCTTTGTGGTTGTCCTTGGCCTGGAAGGCCAAACTTACTTCAAATTTGGCTTTGGTAGACTTTATTTGTCCTTAGAGTTGTTTGTTTAGTTTAATTAGAGTGCTTTTACCCTGCTGGGTGCTGCACCTCCTAATTTTTGCCATGATTTTCTTTCTCCTGCCATACATCTGATTAATTATGTGATTCCACCAGGGTGGCTTGTTTATTGAGTTAGTTCTGTATTTCCTGGTGAGTACAGCTGCCTCTTATACAGCTATTAACATGCTTGTACAGGGTTTCTGTGAACAGTTCTGCATAGGCAGAAGTGTTCTCAGGGTCTCAGGGTCTTAAAGCAACATTCTTATTTGAAGTAATAGCAAGACTTCTCTGGAAAATATAACAAATTTCCTCTCTGTCCTCAAAGAAACACTGTTATGTTTTATACTTAAAGGAAACACATCTTATTTACAAAGCTAGTTCTGCATACACACTTTACACAGCAATACAGAATTATTTATACTATTTACATGCACTGAGCACTTTATTTAATGAAATCCAGAACACTACGCTACAAATATATATATATATATATATATATATATATATATATATATATATATATATATACATACATATGGGTGTGTGGCCGTGTGAGTGTGTATGTTAACTTCTAGCATAGGTGTGTTATGAAATCTGTAAATGTGGATTACGTTTATTTTATAGCATCTAGGATGAATAAATGCTCTTGCATAGTTCTGCATACATCATTAACTACAGACAGTAACACAGAACATTAACAAAATGCATCTTAAGGAAAGAGAGCTAGACACTGAGCAAAAGTCATATATCAATAATTAGTGCCACAACATTTGCAGTAACACACATCTCATTGAATTTATACTGGGGATTCATACTTATTTTATTTGTACTTTTACTGTGCTGTTCCATATGAGGTAAAAATGCCGCATTCTGAGTAAGCAGACTTATTACTCCCTGAATTAATTTTTAATTTATGGCACACTTGATAATTCTAAATTAGCATAAACATGTGTGTGTTTTCTTGTCTTGACCTTTTCTGATTGCTCTAGGAGACTGTTTGGTACCATGCAGTTTTATTTGATGTTCAGCCAGCTTGAATTAATTTTCAGGCATTTCCATGTGCTTTGAGATTTTTATCAATGTAAAATATGTGTAGTTATGATAATCTGTAAAGTCTGACTGTATGCCTCAAATTCTGTATGAAAATCCATTGTTTAGGCTATTTTGTATACATATTTCTTTTATGTTTACTTTTTAATTTCGATATACTCTCCTCTGGAGATAAATAAATTCCAGCTGCTGGGTAAGTACACATACATTCCCCGCTGGCCCAAGAAATAGCTATTGACTGATGAAATATTTGTATGTTTCTGTTGCTGTTGGTGGTTTTTGACATTTATTGATTTATCTAATGGATCTTCTGTACTAAATAATTTTGTAAGTTGTAAGTCATTGTAAGCACAGGTACTTTAGAATACTCTTATTATTATATATGCAGTTACATTGTTATACCTATTTTATCTATATATCTAATACCCTTTAGCTCTGTGCATTTGCACTGGTATTTCTCTGTTAAATTGCCATGGATTAACTGCATAAATTTGAAGAAAGTCTAAATATTACAATTTGCTGTTGTGCCGAGTTGTCACTTAATGTGTTGTGTGATGTCATACTGATCTACTTAGACAATGGACTGGATTCAATAAACCCTACATGGATCGCTCAAACTGTGTGCGTGTTGTAGCAAGTGTAGAGCCATTCAAACCAGGTAAACTTCATGGCATGCTAATTAGTGCATAAGCAGCTAAATTATATGCTAATCAGCCAATCCAAGACGGCAGAGTAATTCAGCATGCTATAAAACAATCATGTACATTTTGTTTAGCCATTTTCCTTGCACTCCAAAACCTTTTGGAATACAGCCTCAGAAACTACACTGGAAAGAGAGAATGTTAGGGGCTGCAGCTGCTCTTGTCCATGTTCATAAGTTCATAGGTGTGTACTAGGCTAATGGCCCTGAAGCCTTTACAAGTCTAGCCCATAGAAGTGCCCTGACATCGTGCCGCCTGATGTTAGTTCCCAGTCCCTCTATCAAGTAGAGCCACAGGAGTGAGCCCTGGGGTGAACTTTCTATTTCCCATCCACTCATCAAGATTTCTCTTGAAGAGGGCCAGGGAGGTGCTCTGCTTGACATGTATGGGAAGTCCATTCCAGAGCATGGCCAGTCTCTGGGTGAGGAACCTGTCCCCCCAGCATGTTCTGTTGATTGTGGTAATGAGGTTGAGGTCTCTGGAGTGTGTGGTGCAGAGGGACTGGGATTTCTTTAGAAGTAGCATTTCTAGCAAAGATGGGTCAAACACGGCTTTGTAAGTCAAGCAGAGATTGCCTCTAAGTAGGCGATATGAGACAGAGAATAATATTTTTTGAGTCTGTCTGTGTAGGACATGTGTTTAATGCCTAGGATCCTCTTCGTGAGGTACTTCTGTGGCCTCTCCAGCTGTTGCAGGTGTCTAGTGAGGTGCATGCCAAATGGGACATTATACTCGATGACTGGTCTAATGAGGGAAGAGTGGATAGAGACAATGACCTCTTTCTTCCTGGATGCAAAACCCTTGGTAATGAGATGTGTCACATAGAAGCACTTTCTGACCACAGTGGCAATGTGGTGGTTGAAGGAGAGGTTGCTGTCAACTTTCATCCCCAGATAACGCCTTCAGTGTTCAGCGGGCTCCCATCAATGTGGTAATTAGTGGGAAATGAGTATTTACCAAAGGGGATGACGACATATTATTTGGTGTTAAGCTTAAGGTAATGGTTTTGACACCAGTCACTGGTCTCAGTGAGGCCTTTCTGTAGGATGTCTGCATCACTTGGGGAGTTAATAATGTCTCCTAGCTTGCAGTCATCTGTGAACTTGGTCAGCCAGAGTCCCTTTGTGTTGGCCTGGACATCTGAGAAGTAGATGCCAAACAGGAGACGACCCAGGACTGATCCCTGCAGGACTCCACTTGTGACTGGTCAGCAGTCTGACTTGGAGTCTGGTATTTTCACACTGTGTGTTCTATCTGTGAGCCAGTTTGCAACCCATCTAGTGATATAGGGGTCAATGCCTAGTTTGGTGAGTTTATCAATAATTCCTGAGTGAGGAATGGTATCAAAGTCCTTTGCCAGATTGAGGTAGGCTGTATGTACTGCCTTACCTTCATCCACAGCCCTGGTGACTGACTCAAAGAAGTCAACCAGGTTGAGCAGGCATGATTTTCCTTTCACAAAACCAAATTGTGTGGAGGCTAGAGTTTGGAGATTTCCTATATCTTTGTTAATCAGGTTCATGATGATGCGCTCCATAACTTTACATATCAGACTCATCAGGCTAATGGGGTGATAATTCCCAGGGTTTGTAGTCGTTCCCCCATTATGGAAAGGGATGACTGTAGCAGTGGGTCATTCAGTAGGGTCAAAGCCTGAGGTGAGGCTGTGACTGAACCGAGCACACAGATGTGGTGCCACTTCACTTTGTAGTTCATGTAAAACACAGCCAGGAATATTATCCGGTCCCATGGAAGCTGTATTCTTGGCCTTGGACAATGCAGCTTTAACCTGTGCTGCAGTAATGCTGGGTGCCTGGCATTCTTCTGGTATTGTGATTGGTCCTTTGGGAGAGGGGGGGGGTAAAGCTGGCACTGAATCTGTCAGCTAGTATTTTGGCAATATCTGTTGGCTCAGTACAGAAGGTACCATTGTGCAGTAACTCAGAGCAAATCTGGGTATTGCCATGGAGGTTCTTGATATAACTAGAAGGTTTTGTGATTGTTTTTAGTGTCTGCCACAATTCTGCCTTCATAGCTGGCTTTGGAGGATTTGATGAGGAATCTCAACTTTTTGTTGAGACTAATAAGGGAGTTTTTCCAGTCTTGGGACTTCACCTTTTTCTGCATCAGTTTCTTCCTTCTGTTGTAGAGTTTATTAATGGCAGGGGACCACCCGATTGGCTTCCTTTTTGTGGAGGAGAGCATCTTGGTTCTGTTGGGTATGGCTAGTTCCATGCATTTATGTACATGTTCATACAGTGTCCTAGTGTATGATTCGGCAGCCATGCAGCTATTTTCCATTGGCATGGGTGCTGTGAAGTTAGCCACGTTTGTTTTTAGGAGCCCAAAGTCAGCTTTGGAGAAATTGTTCAAGGTGGTTACCATTGCAGGGGGTGTGCATGAGATGTGGATTTCCATGGTGATTAGTTTATGGTTGGATCTGACCAAGGAGGGATTGACTATTGGTGTAGGGCAATGGTCACCCATGTCAGTAATAACCAGGTCAAGGATGTTGCTTACTCTAATGGGAGTCAGAATGAGCTGGTCCATGGCATTGGAATTGATGAATTCCAGGAAGCGTTGGGACAGTGTATTGGTGCTTTAGTAGTTTTCCTAGTTGATGGAGGGGTAGTTGAAGTCTCCTAGTATGAGAGTGTTGAGTTGGACCTTGATAGATTCCAGGGTGCTTAGGAATGTGGAGTGTATTGGTGCTTCAGTAGTTTTCCCAGTTGATGGAGTGGTAGTTGAAGCCTCCTAGTATGAGAATGTTGAGCTGGACCTTGATGGATTCCATGGTGCATAGGAAAGTGGAGTGAGAGTCTAGGGACATGGTTGGGAACCTATAGCAGGCTATGACCTGGATGTCCATCTTACCCAATGTTAGCTGTACCTGAAGTATCTCAGATGGGTTATGTTGGGCTGCTAGTCTGCACGTGTCCATATCCTTTATGAACATGGAGACTCCACTACCTTTGGAGCTTTGGTCTATCTTTCAGGGCCAAAAGTTGTGAAATGAGTTATAGCCTGGTAGTGCAGGGGTGCTTTTTGCCACTTTAAACCATGTCTCCATTACAGCACAAATGTCGATGTTCTCCATTTTGAGGAGTGCTTTGAGTGAGTGCATCTTGAGATTTAGACTTCTAAAATTGAGCAGCATGACCCTCAGATTGCATTTATTTATAGATGTTATGGTGGTAATTTGGTCTTTGGAACACCACCTAAAAACACACTATAGGGGTGGCAAGAGCCTAGCCAGTACCAGGAAACCCAGGGGTGACAGATGCAGACCATCTCTGGCAAAGCATTGAGGTATGTCAATCATGTCATCCCAAACAAACAGATACTGGATCCCCTTAGAATGACACCAGAAACTTAGCCAATTGTTGAACTCATTTTTTATTTTTACTGTGGTATCATTCTGGGTGATGGTAGGATACTGCTCAGGGCTAGGGTTATACCTGCTTGGGCCGCATAATCTGAGAGCTTCATTATGTCTCTTTTCATGTAGTCCAGGGAGGTGCGTCTCAGGTCATTCACACCCACAAGGACAATGACAGAGTCATACTTGTACTTGTTGTGGAGTGACCTGGGTGCGTGTGTTATGTGTCGGATTCTGGCACCTGATAGACAGTTGACTGTTACCTTCTCCTTATTCAACCTAGTGAGTGGGACATCTGTGTGCCTCACTACTGAGTCACCTATAATTAGTGTATTGGGCAAGGTGTTTAGCCCTAGGGGCTTAGGTTGAGGTCCACACTTGTGGGGGTGAGCTATGTGTGCTATGGTTTGTGCTGCATTGTGGTGGTCGAGTGCATTTCTGTCTTGGAGGTCTCTGCTGTTTGGGTAAATATCTATTGAGACCCTCCAGGAAGGTGATTGCGTGGTTTGTGTTTTTATGTGAGAGCTATGATGGTGGCTGTTCTGGAGGGCTGTGTGTTTCATGTGGTGTGGTGCAGGTGTTGACCTTCTCCTCTTGACCAGCTAGTCTGGTCTTGGCTGGAGAGTGAATAGCTTCCAATTTGGTTATATAAGTGCATCTCTCACAAATCTGAGTGTTGGGAGGTAAGAGGAGGGGGTTGTCTGTGTACATGAGGCAGTTGCTACACTGCCTCAGAATGCCCAAGTGCACCAGGTTAATAGGAAAAAGCACAGGGAACTGCCCTTTAATCATGCCAAGAGGGGTGGTCATTACTACTAAGTACTGGAGCTTTTTCCATGAAGAACGACTAGTGTTGATGGCACTTAAGTATGCTACAATCATTTCTACCAAAACCTGTTGAAGGGCAAAGCAATTAAGCTATTTGAAGTGCAAGAGAGGGAGAAAAAACTAGAAGGTCTAAGGGAAAAACTAAAGAGCAGACTTTCTGGCGCCAGTAATAGTTTACCTCAGCTCAGCGCCGCTGTGTGGAGCTTAAACCAGCACAAACCTGCGCAAATATGGGCTTTTAAACCAGAAAGTTGAAAGGGATGGAAAAACTGCTCAAACAGCCTACAAACTACAATTTCTGGGCCAGAAACAATCCTCTTGTGGTAGATAGGCTGCCTAGTGTTTACCACTCCCACTGATAATCTAGAAGGCTTCACTCCAACACAGAAAGGCTTGGGGAGGCTCAGAAGGTTACAAACAGCCCTGGATGCAGCAAATCTGTATCTGGACTAGACTAGTTGCAGGAAAGGTGGGAAACAAGCTTAGAACTTTTTTTTTGTTTGTTTGTTTACAGAAAAGTAGCTAAAACAGCAGTAAAAACAATTCAAATGCAGTGCAAGCTAGCACATGAGTGTGTAGCAATATTTAAGAAAATACAGTTTAAATAAATGCAATTAAATTAAAAAAAACATCTAAAACAAGAGAAGAAAGCAGTAAATTGGGAAAAAATCAAAACTGAAGCACTTGTATATGCAACAGCCTACACTTTGGTTACTGCCAGAGTCACTGTTGTGGAGGTTGCCCTGGTTCACCTGAGAAGCCTAACACCACTGTTAGCCACTTGTACAACTTCTTGCATTGGATGAAAACTACAATACTGTTGCCTACAATACTAGGTAAAATTGCAAAAGTAAATGGTAGCAACATACTGTACTGTAATAATAAGCTTCCCATTTCACAAATGTAAAGCACTGTAAAAAAACGCATAGGTCAATAGTGAAGTATACAAAGTGCATATAGATCAACTTTTATTTTTCTAGTGCCTACATAAATACATGCCTAATGTTAGAATGTAAATGTACTTCAATAAGAGAACCATACCTTAGCAAAATATGTGCTTTTTTGTAGAAAAATGTCCTTCAATGAAATAACAATCACAATCTTCTTTATCTCAAAACAGTCTCCTCACCTTCAAGTTCCCTAGCTACACAGTTACTTTTTAGTGTAGATTCAGCATTCTGAGCACTCTGAAGATGCAAATGAGGTGTGAACTCATTAGAATTGTGGAATACCAAACTTATGAATTTGTGTAGCAGATGTAAACAGAGTGTAGCCTCTACACCATTGCTAATGACCTGCAACTGTGAATGATTAGTCTGACTGAAGCAAAACACAGTCATTCACAGACACCCTTCATTGAAGGGGGTGTGTCAGAGAGGATACACTTACAAAATGTGAATCTAACAGCAATGAGCTTTTAAACAAAACCAGACACTCCACGTGTATATTTTTTCTCATAATAGCAGTTTCCTGCGTTTGCTGAAAACTGTTGTTCACTGTCATATATTTTTTCACACCATGAAAGAAAAATGAGAGGATATGCACTAGAGATAGCATGTCTTATAGTAAAGCAGAGATAAGGGAAGGATTCCCAGAATACAAAGAGAAGGCAGAGGTGCAGTTTTGAAGTTTTATAGTAAATCAGTGATAAGGGAAGGATTCCCAGAATACAAAGAGAAGGAAGTGCTGCAGTTTTGCAAACATATTCATAAATATTGTGTGATCACTCATTTCACTAAATATGTTATCTGCACATGTACAGTCAAATGAGAATGTCCAGTTGTATGAATTGTTTAATACTGGATATGGAAGGTGAATATTTGTACATTATATGAGTGTTATTGCAAAGTTGTGCCTGTGGCAAAGTGAGATAACCCACTACAACTGTTTTGTGTAAGTGCAATAGTGTGATGGTTCAAATTCAGAGCTAATTGTTTGACCTTTTTTCCCTTTTTTATCTTTTTGTTTGCATTTACCATGTACACAGAGTGCGGCATAATGTAAACATGGTTCACTTCTTAAGGAAAAAGTGAAAAATTTAAATACAATCACCTTATAGAGTACAAACATGCTTATTGACATTGTACAGCATTCAACACCATGGATGGCAATGACTGCAGAAATTCCACGTGTCAGTTGACTGTCTCTGTGGCACAACCCACAAATATGGTAAGCTAAAAAAGAAAGAACAGTGATACACCAGCGTTCAAGTCCCACAGTAGATATTTTTAGTAAGGGGGGGTCATAATGGTTACTTACACAAGTAATATGTGATCGCTATTGCCTTTTCCATTTGCATGTTGCCTACCTGAGTGCAAACACGGTTCACATTTAAGGAAAAAGGTGAAAACTTTAATTTGTTGTGACTTCCTCAGCGCAAACAGACTCAGTGGTGATGCATGGCTGTCAGCTCTCTGGACAGTACTGAGTGGATAAAAGTGTCACCAGATGTAAGTACAGTGAGTATAAGGTCAGAACACAGGTGAACCAAGGTTTAAGTCCAGCAGACTCTATATTTTAGTAAGGGTGTCCCACTATCATTTCTCCCAAAACTTTGATTGCAAAGGTAATAATAGGTTGACTGACAGAAAAGTATCATTACTTCTTGCGTAACATAGATTTGTAGGTATCATAGCTCATTAATGACTGACATGAACCCCAGTTGATTATGTGTGTTATTGGTTTAACATGACAATGATGATTACTTAATAAAAAATGCAGTTGTGTATCTCTGATGGACACAGTACTTTATTGACAGCCATCTATACCACTCCCATAACCCGATTATAACTGTAAAACAGAACGTATTGTGAGGTATTTCCAAACTCTATTAGTAAAGTCATGCAAGTCTATCTATTTCCAGTATAGTGTCAGACAACAGTCCTGTATCACAGCTGAGAATGTATAAGCCAGGACTTTTAATGTCATACACATACAGGCCTAATTGAAGTATAGCACCAGTCACTCTTCAAGCTGTATATCTTTAATGACTATGGCTGACAAACAATTCTTCTGTGGCAATGAGGAATAATCACCTGTGTGGAAATGTATTCTTTCTCTTTCGCATAGGTTTGAATCCCACCTTGTACAAATTACTTTTAACAGTGTGTACGTCCCAACAAAACATGTGCCAAGTCATCCCATTGATCCCTCCAACTTCAAAGCTTAAAAGCCAAGCCATTCAACATTTCAGTTTTGACCGCTGGACAAAGTGTGACCAGTTATAGCATCATGCATTCCAAAAATCACTGTCAAGTTCCATATCATCATTGCTCTTTCATAAGCTTCCTTCCTTTTTGTTTGGCAATTTCGCAAAAGTTAAAAATACTGTATCGATGGGTCCTGACAATATCTGTCCTGTGTGGGATTTATTTTTCTTAAGTAAAAGGCAATACCAAAGGGCTCTGGCTGACTAACTTTGCAGATGACTTCAAGCTAGGTGCCATTATTGAATCCCCAAATGACTTAGCCATCCTGCAGAAAGGTTTGTCTCAAATAAATAGCTGGTGGACTGAAACTAAATACCAACAAATCTGTTATTGTATCCTTTTGGAATTCATTTACCCCAGGGAACTACCACAATAATAATATGCTCTTAGGAGTTGACCCAGTTGTTTGGGATTTGGTAACTTATGTGGGCAGTGACCTAATGTTTCACCAACATGTGTCTATCATTGTAAGAAAGTCCATCTATATTGTGCAGCTTGTAAAAAAGGGGATTCTGTCTAGACTTAGGGATGTGCCCCTTTACGTAGCCCTCATTTGGCCAGTCATTGAATATAATGCCCCCTTTGCCATGTGTCTGTCTAGGCACATGCAACAACTGGAACGCCTACAGAGATAACTTATTAAAAGGATGTAAGGTCGAAACATGTCCTACATGGAAAAACTGAAAGCTCTGTCACTATACTCAGTATCCTGCAGACTGCTAAGAGATGACCTGTGTCTGGCATGTCACCAGCCACAGTACATGTTGCCAAGGTCACAAAGCCACTCAAAGTATTTATGGTGCACAGCTGCCTCTGGTCCCAACACTGCATTCTATGTTTACAGGCCCAAACCTGAGCAATTGGCACAGCCCATCCATATCAATGATGGACAGTGCTGCACATGTATCAGTTTTGACCAGACTGTAGGATAAGCACATATATGACACCATATATCCACATATATGCCTATTACATATATAACATGCAGACACAGATGAACTTGTGCATGATTATTAGGCGACACATGCATGATGTGTATTATAACCATGCGGTAATACTGTGGCTTGTGCATAAGCATTATCATTATGACAAACAATGATGGCAGTGGCATTGCCACATATATACCATTGCAGTAAGCACAAGCTGTACTCTGATATGTTTGTCATGTGGTTCTGTTTAGGGCACCAGTGTAGTACAATATTACTGTCCAATATGTGTGCTTGTCAGGTAGTGTCACATAGTGTATGTTTTTGAAAAAGAGGGTATTAAGGCATCAGAGACAGAATATGTGTGTGTGTGTGTGTGTGTGT
This sequence comes from Protopterus annectens, assembly GCF_019279795.1. Lineage (NCBI taxonomy): Eukaryota > Metazoa > Chordata > Ceratodontiformes > Protopteridae > Protopterus > Protopterus annectens. The sequence continues at coordinate 843,666,659 of NC_056741.1, forward strand.
GTGTGTGTGTGTGTGTGTGTGTGTGTGTGTGTGTGTGTGTGTGTGTCTATGAAATGCACTTTTGATTGTTTTAGTTTGTAAAGGAAGCAAGTAATGTTAGGGTTGGATGCATGGATAAAACTGCAGAATGGTGACGTATGTGATGAGTATATTGGAAAAACATAAGAGCATATGTAGTGAACAAGGATGAAAATATGATGTAAGGGAGATAGACCATAAGAAGGCAAACAGAAAAACATATGACAATATCTTGATATGAGAAAGGTACAACCACCAAGTGTGGGTGTGTACAGTAATATATAGACCCTCAGGAATGCATGCACTGCTGCCCTGCACAGTGGCAAGAAACGCTTGATCTGGAAATGATAACTGATACATGTTAAAGCAATAAAAGTAAACATTTATGTAACTTGACAACTATAAAATAAAATGAACTGCTTAAATAAAAAGCTGTCACAAATCATTACCCATAATTTATTTTCTAGCTCCTTACACCATCACTACTAGCCAGCAATTGTTTAGTTTCACACTTGTGTATTTCTGCTGTGGATTGCTGAATTGTGCCAATGGAATGCACTAGAACAATCCAACTTTACTTTGAGCATATGTCCACTATCAGTAGAATTGTATTTCAAAAGACTTAGTTATTTACCTTACCAAGAAGAAGGCCTATGTCTTTCTGATTACAGAAACCAATAGCAGGCCGTGCTGTGTAGACAGGGAACCATTTAGTATCATGTATTCTTAATATTATTCCTTAGGAGAACTATAGTAAGTCCTATTTGTACTCCATTTCAGAGTCTTCACATCAAAAACAGCAGGAAAATAGTACACAATCCTTAGTGGAAATCCTAGCAGATACTGTCTGGGGTTCTGTTTTGCATGCTTTTTATTGCCATGCTGCTGACCATCAAGCTTCCCTCAGTTGGACTAGGGATCATTCAGTCACCTGTACTGGGTATCTGCAGCACTATGGCAAGATCTGTACAGAGGGATTAGTATTCAGGAGGCCAAGATGGTTGTTTGTACCTTCACTGCTATTCTGGCAATAGTGGAATATAATGTAGGCTCTAACCTCTCCCCTGGATGCGGAGCAAGTGACCCTTGTCAGTGCAAGAGTTACCATTCTGAGTCCACCCAGCCATACAACTGTAATGAGAGTTATTGCATAAGAAGCTTGATGGCTGGATGGCCACAACAGTGCCATTCTTTGATTGTCTCTTTCTCATTAGGTTTGTGGCATTGGATATTCTTGCATAGCTGTCTGACTTTTTGTTTACCACAGTCGGTGGTTTTCTTTGGGTCAGAGTTGTTTGTGATATATTAGAAGGAGGAGGAAAAAGGAGAGTGGTTTTGTATTTCCATTGGATATTCTTGGCCTGTCCCACCCCCTTCCCAGCAGAATGGGTGCACCCGTCCTCCTCAAGCTAACTTCAAGAGGTGCCTGAACTGCTAATTGAACGTGGGTTGCCTGGGTCATAGGGGTTTACTGCTCTATATCAACAAAGCCGGCTAATGTTAATGGGAGTTATAGCCAGTTGTAGTTCTACTGGCCTTAGCTTAACATCAGGTAAGGTGTCAGATGTTTGTGTAGTTATGTTTTCCCTTTTTTGTTAAAGAGGTATACCTCATATGCAGCGCTTTTTACTCTGTGCATTAAAAATAAATCAAATGTAACATCTATGTTTAATACAATCATTCTAGAATCAGATGATACTTATGAGTATTGTAAAGCATTTATTTTTCCTAGCAAAATTATACTTGTATTTCTATATGGATATCTACAAGTTGATGTTAGAATTAACATAGATACGGTATTCTAAACTGTTGATTTTAGTTAGCAGGGATAGTTTTTTAAGTAAAAGTCTTTTTTTTACAGTACTAGACAGTTTTGATTATAATAAAACCAGTTCTAACACATTCCACATCCACAATGCGTTTTTTCTATTTTTGCACATGGGTTTGGGGTGTCACTTCAACAGCGACAATCATCTAAAGCCAATGTTCACACCACTAAGGTGGCTAACCCTAACACAGTTGTTATTCTAAACCAAACACACAGACACACAAAGATTTATAGCTAATTTAGAGTTTCCAATCCACTTCCTCTATGTCTTTGGAATGTGGGAGGAAACTGAAGCACCCAGAGATAATCCACACAGACTCAGGGAGGACATGCACATTCTACTCAGAAGGCATCCCAGATGAGAATCGAACAGCAGAACTGCTTGCTGTGAAGCAACAACACTATTTGCTGTGCTTACTTACATAGTATTGTTTAGGACAAAAATGTAGAGAGGAGAAATTAATGGGTTAACTGGTTGGAGGAAGGGAAGCCATTGGGCCAGTCCTGTTTACCATAAAAATGTAGAGTGATCTCAATTCTTTCATAAATACACAGCCCTAATTTAAAATTGCGCTGAATGCATCTCATTTTTCTGTCTGCATATACTTTCATTTTCACTTCTTTCACAGTGACCTGACTTTTTGTATGATCATCACAAATCTAGCTCTGGGAATACGACTATAGTTTAATTTTTAAACCAGTCTAAAATCTATTCAAGAGTTTAGTCTCAGAACGATCTGTATAAGATGTTTCTAATTTATGCTTGTGTTCTGTGAAGTTATTGGGGCTTTCCCTAATATATACATAAACCTTTTAATAGGTTACTCAGCTTGCATTCTTAAAGGCATTAACTTCCCATGAGTAAAACTCAAATTTTTGGCATTTTGGTAACATTAGCAAACATTTGTTCCTTAAATACTGGTCCATTATCAGTTCTCAAAACATCAGGCATGCCAGAGAGTGTTACCACTAGCATTTGTTTTCACTATACCATGGTGATTCTCAGCAACAGGCCGCACAATTCTAACTGGCAGTGACTGAGATATAGTTAGTCTAGTTGGCAGACGTACCAGCACAACCACAGAGAGAACTTAGTGCATACTTATATCGTCATTTGCTTACTGGTGACACACGATGGCTATAGTTGATGACTATGATATGTATCTAACATGAGGTTGCCATAATCAGAGACAGTAAGCTCATATTGGCTACTGTCAACATGAAGCATTTTACATGCTATTACTAATCTTATACCATGAACTGTTTGAAAAACTCCTTTACTTGCAGATATACTGAATCATTACTGGTTTCTAACTGTATATCTTATAAGGTGAGAGTTTTGATGCATTAACTATAATAAAAATAATATATTCTTCAGACCCTTAGAATTTTCTGCTTGTTAAATGTTCATAACTCTGTACCTTGACATGAGGAGTGCTATCTTTTTTCTTCACTTTTTGTTTTAGTTAATTTACATTTTTAATAGATTTTTTCTTCCTTGTTTTCAAGTAATAACATCTATTTTGTGAAGTTTACATGTAGTGTTTGGTTTGCAATACTTTATTTGAAAAGTTGTAGACTTTATTGGATTGTTTGGGTTGCAATATTTCATTTGTAAACCTTCTGCCTCTGACTCTGTTTTTTGGACTTTAAATTACTCAATTTAGTATAATTTCTAAACCTAAATTATCTGCAGTGAATACACTTAATGATCTCCAAGTTCCTTTCACTACACGTTTCAATTTGATTTTGCCATTCTCAGCTGCAATCAGAGTTTCACATATTCCCTTGGTTAGTAGAGGTTGTTTGTGGTAGTCCCCAGTGAATGCAGTGGGCACTTCTGTGGCTGTGACTTATTAATGAAAAATCATGTTTTCTTGAATGGGCCTTCTGCAGGAAAAATTTCCCCTTCCCTGAGACTCAGTGGCTTTGGAGATGAACATATTGTAAATGTATAAGAGAAAAATCATCTTTCATGACAGGGGGAGTTGACACCCTCCATGTGAATGCAACATTCATATTCAGTCTTGAATTCAGTTTTTCAAACTCAGATGGAATTCCATGCTCTGATGTTGGTGATTGTGACATATAGTCACCTGATTTTCCAACACAAGCTTGAGGATAAATTGCATGAGTGCCAGTAGCCCACGCCAAAAAAAAAAAAAAAAAAAAAAGACAAACAGCATAACGCCGAACACTTTTCCCCATAGGAAATCATTCCCAGTGCAATCTCTAAGTGTGCACCGGAAATGATTCACTTTTTAGGGAGATTTCTTCCTTCTTCGAGTTGCTGCAACTGTAAAGTTGGTATATATACGTTTGGCAGGTGGGCTCCCCCCCCCTGCAAAAACAAGAAAACCAGAGTTTTTCACCCTTTTGGTTTTCAAGCATTTTTTTTTGTCCTGTTGAAATGTTGATTTCAGGAAGTCAGCGTTTTGTGGTAGAACCTCGTTGTCCTGTACTATTGTAAGGGAAGCTTTTTCTGTTGTGTTTTTTAGAAGCAGTGCTGGATGTAATTTAAAAAATTAACTCATTAATGATGTTAACTGCTGTTCCTCCTGTTGCCGGCTTTATTAGTACAGATATTAGAACAGTCTGTATACAGACTATAGTTAAAATAATTATGACTGAGCCGTTGATACTTTTAGACGAAATGAGGCCAAGATTTTATTAACATAAAGCTATTTCATGTTCCTTTTTATAAGGGAGTGTCCAAAGTCCTTGTCATGTGCAGAATTAATTGTCTTGTCAGCTCATTTTATTTCCTCTTGATATTTGTATCTTTAATTAGACAATTCATTTCAAGCATGTTCTACCCAGCATATTTCAAGAAACAGTCCTTAGTTTTGTCAGCATAAGATGTTCTGTGTGATGTACTTTCAGTCACATATTCAAGGATATCTAATGTTTACAATATTAGTCTGTGTCCTAACTTGGAACATTGAATAATTAATTCATATAGGACACATTTAAAGGGATAGATGCACATTTTGTACCAAGATGCATTTGCCAGGTGTCAAAACTTGCAAAATAATCTGTCAGAATCTCGTCATTTACACATGTTTTAATGTGGCTTCGGGTTGATATGATAGCCATTTGGAGTCCAGCACAATAGCAAGAAATACTCCATTTGTGACCATTACTTTGGATGCATTAAAATAAAGAAAAGAAACATTTTTAATTGTTTTAATCAGTGCTTTATTCAATATGCCAATGTAAACGCACAAATATAACAACTACTTTGTGCAGTCTTCATGCATGGTGCACATATCCTTTACCCTGGTGGCTGGACCATTAAAAAAAAGATTTCTATCCAGTACTACAATACATTTAGGAACTGGCATTTAGAAAAAAAAATATGATATGATAAAATGAAGAGAATATATATATATATATATATATATATATATATATATATATATATATATATATATATATTGTTTTTGTAATTTATGTCTAATATATATATATTGTTTTTGTAGTTTATGTCTACAGTGGACACCTGTAAGCCCCTTCCCTGCTCCACAATGTAGTCTGCAAGTCACTCATGTGTGCACAATTTGTGAACAGGATTATGGCTCTGCACTGTTAATTTGCTCCTTCTTGCAGTCCAAGTTTGAGTCACTCGGCCTACATTTGACTACTGTGTGAATCTGAGTAATTCACTTAAACTGACATTTCTCCTATACACTTAGCTTAACTAGTGAACAAATAAACAAAATAGAAAGTGTACAAATCATTGACTATACTGTGGCATTCTCATTTATATACCAACTGTGACCCGGACTCCTCCAGGAATGCAGTTGTGGATGCTCTTGCTCCATTGTGCATGGGTCTGTCTATGAATCTCATAGATATGATAATATACATCAACCCTCCATGATTATGGACTATGTAACTTAACTACAAGCATGTATGTGTAATTACATCTGCATTTCAGTCATCGTATATGTTAGAAAACCATCAGTGTTACTTAACAAGCCTTATCTCTGAAGTGCACTCCACCTTATCCAGTCTCATTCATTAGAAATGCAACCCACTTTATATAAACTCACTTCCACTTACATTTGTCACCTTTACTAAGTGCTGCTGTTCTACTTGCCCTGTGAACTGACATAGATTAACTGCCATATATAATTCCTCTCCTGGTACAGCGGTAGCATTGTTGCCTCACAGCAAGAGGTTCTCCTGTTCGATTCTTGACTGGAGTGCCTACTGTGTGGAGTCTGCATGTCCTCCCCGCGGTCAAGTGGACTCCGAAAGACATGCGTGAATGGGTGTGCCTTTGCTGAAGGTTGGGCATCGGGCTGGCAACTTGGCACCATAAAAATCTACTGCCAATCATTAGTGTACCGGAGTTCCACTGTGGCGACCCCTAACCAGGAAAAGCCAAAAAGACAAACAACATATAATTCCTCTCCCCATTTGAACAAGTAGAATTATCACTGTTAAAACAGAATGACAACTCTTCCTTAATCCCAACTTATGGTTAGTGAGTTAAATTGCCCTTTTTGTACAATACCAGGCATCTGACACTTATTAAGCAACTATTTAAATACTGCAATGCCTACATCACTGGGAAATTATAAGCAAACCAAAATAATTGTTCTTACCCTATTTACTACCCTTAGTATTACATGGGAGCATTCTCTCCAAAACAAAGCTGTGCCAACCTCATTTGGTGTGCATCATGATATCCAAACCACCTAATTCACTGTAGGCCATTGTCGGAAACAAATCCATCTTCCTTCAGAAACAAACTCACCTTCATGGAGACTTGATCCATCAGATATATTCTAGACATAATAGAATCAAGGAGTCTCAGTTAAAGACCAACACAGCCTTGTCCCCATTATTTTTATGTGCTTTTTCCCCTGCACCTGCTAACCATCTACCCTCCCATAGGTCTTCATCTCATTTGCCCCCCATCACAACTGCATCTCTTAAACTACTGTCAGGGGGAGAAGACTGACCAGAGTGTACCATCATTCAGGAAATCACAAAGGTTGCTGTTCACCCTGTTAAGGGAATCAAGAACTATTTGATCTTTCAATGAACTGGTAGCTCACTCTTGACTGTAGGTGTTCATATCAAGTGGGTATGCAGTTGTATAATAACTATGTGCAATAGTAAGTGAAATATTGCAGAAGCCCAGTGCAACCTGTATAGAAGTATTGTATGCTGAAACTGTCCATCTGGCAGAAAGCTGGTCCCTCCACTATCTCAATACATCAGGTGATCCATCAATGGCAAAAAAAAGTCACCAAAGAAGCTGTTCGTACTTCGGTTAATCAACCAGTAACATGGATAGGTAAGAGTGAGGACCCACCACTTGCTCCAGGCTGTATGTGGTTGCCCTAGTTACCCTAGCACACCAGAGTTCTAGAAAATGTATAATGTAGCTTTGTTGTTGTTTTCTTTTAGCAGGTTTGGGATACCTTATAATTAACTGGCCCAACTTATGATGTGGTATTATAGGATCACTGCACAGTGGTATTGAATTTGTTTCCCACAGTTGCAATAACCATTTCACATGGTCTGCAAACTGAAATTTTCTTTCTTTCCCATCCCTGTTATAAGGAAGGGCCTTATCTTCCGGTGTTTTAGTCATGTTCCCCATCGTCAGCGGTAGTGTGACTTCTAGTCTGTCCTGCATAAACCATATTCTTCACTCCAGTAAGATGAGGTATCTTTCTTCCTTTCAGTTCTCAGTTTATAATTCAGAGTTTGTGGTATGCCCTTTATAACAAACATGACATATGGCAGGACTCTGTCCTGTATTACCTCTCTTGGTCAATGACCTCATGCAGCATTGTCTTTACTTCTTTACTAAAGAAAAGCTTTAAGCTGTCTGCTTATAGATTATAGTTTGTAGCAGCTCACACAAGGCTGCCATTGGATGAGACATAAAAGGGTTCTCTACATCCTAGGACTTTTTAAGATGCCCCATAATGGCACTGGAATTAATTGTTTGCAATGCAATGGTCTCTGGGAATTGGTAGTATATGTTAGGATAACTACTGCATACTGGTGTCCTTTACCTGACTTCACTAAAGGTCCTGTCAAGTCCATAGCTTCAAACAATGGTGTTAGATCTCATCAGAGATTATCATAGGCTTCTCTCCACCTTGAATGAGGCCAAATACCTTTTCCCTAAACCATAAATCTATTTTAGTTTTGAACAGTCTCAAACTATTCATTTTTCTTAACTCTAGAGGCAAAAGATTTCATCTCCTGCCAGCTCTGTTCTGAAAATAATAGTTTCCTAATTTTGAACACACAGTCCTTGCACTGACCAACAACTGATTGTTCCTAATACACCTTGTATGTGAAACAGAACATTTATTTCAAGTAAACAATCAGTTTATGGACTTCCCAAACATTTACAAATCCAGATCAGGTCACCCCTCAGTTTTCTGTAATAAATCATATGTAATTTAAGTCTAATTAACCTTTCTTCATGTATCAAGTCTTTGAGACCCCCAATATGTCTTGTAAAAAACACTGGACCCTCTCCAACCTAATTATGTCTGTTCTTAAGTAGTCACAAAATCCTGAGTCGGGGGCGGAGCCTAGATGGCTATCTGAAGGCAGCAATTTTTTAGAGCTCCATAAATTAGTATCAAATTCAGGAAATTTCATTAATTTTTTTTTCTAACAAAACTTTATAAATATTTAGTTAATAGTCTAAAATAACTAATTACAAATTTTGGTGGGTTTTTTACAAGAAATTTCCTGTCAAAATTCTCAGGAGTCTTTACACAGTAGCTGAAGAGATGAGTAACCTGAAGAACTCTCACTCTGAACTGTCACTAAAAAAGGAGCTGCAAATGGTGACTACCACATTACAAGAACTATCTATAAAAATGAATGATTTCAAGGTTAATCTACAACCTCTAAAAGAGAACTCTCAGAAACAAACAGAAGTCTTTAAAGAAAAGCTTCAGCAGCATCAGTTTAAGTTAACAACTATTGAAACTTCTTTATCTGACATCGATGGAAGACTTAAAGAAAAGGATACACAAACAGATTTTCTCCTGAAACAAAATACCTGGCTCTCCAACAAAGTCGATGACTTAGAGAATAGGGAGAGAAGATCAAATATCAGGATTTTTGGTCTACTTGAGAATACAGAGGGAAAAGATATTATCTCCTTTCTAAATTCATGGCTACCAGAGATTCTAAATCTTAATGAAGCCTTGTCATTTGTTATAGAAAGGGCACATCGTGCTTTGGGAAATAGAATTTCAGCATCATCCTCTTCTTCTGCCTCTATGCCACCAAGATCAATTATAATAACATTTTTATCCTTTATGGACAAAGAACTGGTGCTAAAAACAGCATGGAGGAAAAGTCCAATAAAATATAATCAACATCTAATAAGATTTGACAATGACTACTTCACTAAAGTTCTTGAACAGAGGAAAAAGGCATGGCCACTAATAAAAATTCTGAAACAGAATAATATCAAAGCTCAAATAGCCTTCCCTGCAAAGATGAGGATACAGTACCTAAGTGAGATGAGAAACTTTAACACTCTGGAAGAAGCCTTTGAATTCATCAAAAATAATAACATTATAACCGTCCCAGAAGAAATGGAATGGACATCCCCATTACTGAAGAAATCCACTGAAAAAAATAGTTAGACTGATGTCAAAAAGAAGAAACAGAAAACTGAAACTAAACTACCTACTTCGGTGAAGTCTCTCAAAGTATCAACTGATACCTAATAACTAAAAGACTTTGAAATGGACTAAACATGTTACATAACTTTCATTTCATACATATAAGTAATACTAGAGTAAAAGAAAAAGGTATGTGCTTCTATTACCTCATATAAAATTCATAATCTAAGTTATATTTTAACTAAACAATCTATTTCTAATATTGACATCCCTCTCACCTTGCTTTATGCCTTGTTATCTATCTTTATATATAGATATCTACCCTATTTATCTATTTATTTTGATTTCCTGTCTCTCTATAAATATTTGTTAATTATAAGTATACCTATAGTTAGTTTTTAGTCTAATAGTACTTCACTTGCAAAGTATTATTTCATAGTTATGTGGTAATTGATTTATTATTTCATGCTTATTTTGTTATATAGTATATTTAACCTAATTACTATTAATGATTGATAGATTTTCCCATCGCTTTGTTGTGAACTAGACACTGGGTGAGATTTCCCTTAGCGGTGATGTAATGGTGTATAGATGTTGTAATGTCCTTTGAACGTTATTGCTGTTGGGTATCTGGTTGTTCAAAGACTTACCGCTCTAGAGTGGAAACAAACTGTCATATAGTTGTTGTTGTCTCGCTGGAATAGACCGGAGGGCTCTCTGTCCAACTTGGGTGAAGTTCGAGTGCTTATGTGGTGGAGGGGAGTTCGTTCTTGGCCCTGGCTGCATTGGAGTGAAGTGACAAGCTAGCATGTTGGTGTTTGTCCGTCGACTGGGGATCTCCGGTTTGGGTTATATGATTGATATTTTTATATTCCTTTGGGTTGACAAGATATGCTGTGGGCTATGGATAAAGTCCCCTGGAGGATTTTTGGATGGGTGAGTCTAGCATTCAGCAAAATATAGTCTGCGAGGTGTATGAAAGTTTTTTTTTTTTTTTTTTATTGACAAGGAAACATTGCTGTGAAATCAGAGAGATGTCCGTGTTTGGCGAGGTGAAAGAGAGGTGATTGTGTTTTTGGCTTTAGTTTCACTGTTTGAATGGAACCAGATGCTTAAGGTGACTGTTGGTTGATTTCTGAGTGAGGCGGTGTGCGTAGTGTCTGGTGTGGAAGCTCTCGGAAGGCACTCTTCATGCCTTATTTAAATAAAAGCTGATAGGGAATGAATTAATGTTTTAAAACATAGATTTTTTTCTCTCAGGAAGCAGTTTGAGTGGGGAAAATCACTCCCGAGAAGTTAAAAAGAAGCTTTTAAAATCTCTAGCCCTCACGAGCTATGTATATAGTTATGTATGTATTTAGCTATTGAATATTTATTGTAGCTATAGCAACGTATGAGAGTTGATGTGATTAGTCAACAGTATGTGTATTCTTTAAGAAGCCTGATCGCTTACAGTAACAAAAACGGACGGAACAGCTTTTCATGATTTTGCATTTATTTAGGTACAGGAACTTAACAAAGTATGTTTGAAGCATTTTAGTAGAAGTAAACATTAAATCTAAGTATCTAGTCTAGTAGAAACACATGAAACTCTTGTATATAAAAGTGTTCTGTTATATTAATGTGTGACTACATCTACATATACATCTCTATGAAAACTTTACACACAACTTTAATATCAGCTGACATAATAAGAGCAAGATTTAAACATTTTGATATGGATTATTTGATCAGTCCTTTTAATATGTAGAATAATATTCATATTGTTTGTCTGTTTGATTTAGGATATGATAATCATCAGTAATAGCTATTACATGTTACAAACTTGTCTGACCAAAGTGTTAAATAACTAATGAGTTGAAATGAAGTATTTACTTTATATTTTGGAAATTTGTGCTCCGAGCAAGTTCAGAAAATTGAATATTCATTATTACAGACATTATGTTTATTTGATTAGTTACTAATTATGTATGTATCTGTATGTGTGTGTGTGTGTGTGTGTGTGTGTGTGTGTGTGTGTGTGTGTATGTATATATATATATATATATATATATATATATATAGGTATGTGTGTATGTATATGTGTGTATATATTGATATATATATAAACATTTACTTCTGTTGCTGAATGATAAATCATATAAAATATTTTAATAGACTCCTATACTATTTAAAATTGTATATTTGGAGCTCTAATGAATGAAAAAAGGAAGTTAGTGGGATAGTTCACCAGATGTATCTATCTGATGGACTAGGAATGTATTTCATTCCATGGTGGGAAAGTTGTAATGTACAAACTAGTTTAATGTTATTTTTCTCTTTAAATTTTATGTTATTAATTATTTTCACCAAGCCTGACTTATTTCTATTTGATTATTTTAAAATTAACATCATACACAGAGATAGATGGATATTTACAAACTAATGTTTTCTTTTTATTATATGTAGAGGAGATGATTTCAGGAAAATATATTTACATTTTAAATACTTCTTTAAAATAACTTGACATGGATATCACATCACTATCTTTAAACATAAATGGATTAAATAATCCAAATAAACAATCTAACTTACTAAGATATTTTAAGATAAATAAACCCCAATTAATCTTTTTACAGGAAACTCATTTCAAAATTAATGATAATTTTAGTTGGAATCCAAGTGATTATAGGACCTTAGCATGCTCTAAATTTAAATCTAAGAAAATGGGAGTAATAATCTTATGGAGGAATAATTCCCTAAACCCTGAAATAGTATATAAATAGATTGATAACGAAAAGCTTATAGCTATAGTTATACTGAAGTTGAATAATAGGTTATGGACATTAGCTAACTTATACCGGTTTCCTGGTATTGAGACAGGAACAGTTAAAAAACATCTAGACCAAATCATAAACATTTCCAGAGGAAATTTAATAATAGGAGGGGATTTTAATTGTCTAACTGACACTTCTCAAACAACCAACAAAAAATCTCTGCGTTAAACAGCTACTGCAAAAATACTAAAAAATGGACTGAGTCATTAAAATTGATAGATTCCTTTAATGTTATTGATAATAACTCCTTGACAGTCTCTCATCAAGATTATAGGTTTGGTACTCGAACCAGAATAGACAAATTTTTTATATCACAAGATCTTCAATCCAAAATTACTTCTTTTTCAATAATCTCATACCCTTTATCAGATCACAATTCACTAGTTATTAAAGTACAAGTAGATTTAAACCACTAACATTCCTTTATAGAATACCTTCATACATTACAAAAATGAAAGAATTTAAACAATGGTTAGTGAAAGAACTAAATTTCTATCTAGACATAAACTATAATTCGGAATTAAATATAGTAATGGTATGGGATTCATTAAAAGCTTATATTTATGGAAAAGTGATTGCCTGGTATAAAAATAAACTCAAAGAATGGGAATCTGAACTACAAGAATTACAAAGGAAACTCACATTATATAAATCAAAAAAATCACTCTAATACAATTGAGAACAAGAAGGAAATAGAAGGACTAAATAAAAGATATATTGATATTTTAAGTCATAAAACTAATTTAGCCATAGAAAGGTTAAAAATAAACGCTTATGCTACTTCTCCGAAACACCTACATAACTTATCTGTTAAAGTCAAAATGCAATCCAAATCCAATTCTATTGTTAATATTCTACACGAAAAAAGACATAAGAAGGTCTCGGAAATAGGAGATATATTAAGACGCATTCAAATCTTATTACAGTAATCATTATAAAGATTCATATAATTCAATTGACCATTCCTTGTTAGGAAATATGATTTCTAAAATTAAATCAATACCTGATGGTTTACAAAGAAATTTACAAAAATCTATTACACTCAAAGAAGTCGCAGATAAAATCAAAGATAGTAAATCTGGTAAATCTCCTGGAATAGATGGTTTAATTTCAGAAATTTGCAAATTATTTCCCAAAAATATAATCACCTTGCTACATAAGACATTAATTGAGATTCAAACCCATGCAATTATTCGCCCTTCATGGAAATACTCTCTAATTATACCCATTTTAAAGGAAAACAAGGATGCTAGTCTTTGCAGCTCATATAGACCAATTTCACTACTAAATAATGATTATAAAATTTTTATGTCCATCTTGGTAAATAGAATAAAAAATCAATTAAATGAAATCATTAGCGATGACCAGACTGGATTTATTCAGAATAGACATACAAGGATTAAAAGAATATTGACTTTAATAGATTATCTAAATAAAGAAAATATAGAAGCCTTGATAATAGGACTGGATATTGAAAAAGCATTTGATTCCTTAAATTGGGACTATCTAATTAAAATTCTTGAAGCTTATGAATTCCTGCTTTCCTTTATCACATTTATTAAAAAAGTATATGAAAATAATTTAGCCTATGTCAAATTAGGACTATTTACTTCAGAACCTATACAAATTATGAAAGGTACTAAATAGGGATGCCCAATGTCACCCATTTTATTTGCACTGGCTATCGAACTATTGGCTATACTAATACGAAACAATCCAAAGATAAAATAACTAATTATATTCAACCAATATAACTCTAAGGTCATGCTCTTTGCTGATGATGTACTTCTCACTCTATTGAACTCAAAAGAGGCCTTAGATGAACTAGATATTCTATTAGAGAAATTTTATAAGATTTCAGGTCTTTGCTGTAATAATCAAAAGTCTAAATATCTATTATTAAATAAAAAAGGACATACAAGTAGATAAGAATAGTATCATAGGAATGCAAGCTACAAAAATAAAATACCTAGGGATAGATCTATATGATAATATACAAGATATAATATAAAATAATTATAAAAGGATTATTGACATAATAGATTATCTAGTGAATAAATATAATACTTTGTTTCTAGTCTTTGAAGATAGACTTCAATTGATTAAAATGGTTCTTCTCCCTAAAATTTTATATATAGTCCAAGCTATTTTGTTATTTCCAGAGAGATCTTATCTTAAGAAAATAACATCAACATTACTAAGATTCTTATGGTACCCTAAAAGAAACATAATTGCTTATGCGCATCATATATGACAATGGGATCAGGGAGGAATAAATTTCCCAGACATTGAATCACATATAAATGCTACATTACTCAAAACTATGATTGAATGGATTAACCCTAATTACACATCCAAAAGGAAAAAATTACATACAATGATTCTGTTAAATGAAAATAAACTTACTAAAAATGTTACTATTATAGATACGAATAATATACTATGGTATTCATTGTATATAAATCTACAATACAATATATCTAAATCAACAAAGACATTTGTAATAAATCATTTATATGATAATTTTAGAAAGTTTATAAATATGAACATGGAATTAAAGATCTTGTTTTCAACATTAATCCCCTTTAGCATTACAAAATGTTTTCCAGATAGAATTCATAAAGAAGTATTTATGCAATGGGTACAGAAAAATCAAATTTGTTGGCTCCATTGTATAAAAAATCAAAAAGTTCTGGATATACACTATATGATGTCAACTTATGAATTAAACTCTAATGAATGGTTAATGCTTCAGAATATATTGACATTCTCCAAGGATCTATGTAGAGTATTAAATAATTCATCATACTCATCTTCTCCTAAGTTTATAAGTAGATTGTTTGAAATTATTTATAATAATGAAAATATGAAGAATGGAACTTCTTACTTATACAACTTAATAACAAACTACAAAACAACACATAAAACAACATATTGGCAATTTATTACTAGAGGATATTCGATACAATTAACTCCAGAAAATAAGTCAAATATACTACTTTCAGTAAAATTAACCTCCAGTTCTCAGTATTGGAGAATATTTACCTGGAAATTCCTACATAGATCTTTCTTGACTCTTAATAAAATTTCAAAATTCAATTCTACTTGTAATGGAGTATGCTGGAGATGTCAACAGATTGTTAAAGCTGACTGGACTCATGTTTTTTATGAATGTAAAAAAATTAAACCCTTTTGGGAAAATATGAATAACTTCTTACAGGCTATTTGCACAGATAAATTTGTCTTGACCAAAACTTTAATTTTATTGAATATATCTGAAGAGATTTATCAAAAAAGAACTAATCTATATATTTTATGGACAATACTAGCTATAGCTAGGAAATGCATAACAAAGAGGTGGAAGTCTACCATAGTACCTGGAAGAGAAGAATTTCTATGCTTATTAAAGAAGACATTGTTGATGGAAGTTAAAACCAAAGAATTAAGACTGTTTCCAATGCCATTAACTAATAATCCTTGGAGAAAAGTTTTGTCATTGTTTGATACTCTACAAATGGATCTAATCTCTTCTTAAAGAAATCATTTTTTAAGTTAAATATCTATTTTGTTTAATTTGCTATCATTCATTTATTCATGTCAGGCTGTATGTAAATATGTACATAGTTTAACTCCATAGTTATTATGATTCTACATTGTATAAGTATTTATTATTGTTGACTAATAATCAAAATAAAAGAAATTTCTGAGTAAAAAAAAAACAAAATCCTGACTTATAGCTCATTAGAGGTCTTATTACTGATTTATAAACTGGGATCAAGGGTAGCTTGTTTCTATAATTAACTGTCTTTATCAAAGTCCTTATCACTTGGAACATCTTCCCCAAGATTTTATTTACCTGTTTACGAAACTTTTAGTTATTATTAATAACAATTGCCAAGTCCTCATAGTTAGGGTTATCCTGGTTATTAGTAACATCTAAATTTTAGGGGTACACATTATTTTGTTTCCCTGTGTGAACGTTAGATTTTGATAAGTTAAATTTCATTCCATTAAGTTGAGACCATTTAATGACAGAGTCTAAATGTCCCTGGATTATGTGGTTGTCCAATACTGAACTGTCCACCCCAGCAATCTTTACATTATTGGCAATCTTCCAAACCCAGTATCGTTGATTAGCTGTGAAGGTGGACATAAATACAAAAAAAATGAAAGACCTTAAAACTGATCTTTGAGGGACTTCATTTAAGATTTTAATTTCTTTAAAGCTATATCATTTGATAGTCGTTATTGCAGACCTATTAGATTGTCATCCAATTATCCAGGTTGTAATATAACTATTAATTTGTCATCTGAATAATGCACTGATAATTAGGTAATGCAGAATTTTGTCAGAAACCTTGGATAAGTATTGATAAATTATCTTTTTAAATATGGTGTCTTTTACTGGCAAGGGTACTAGTGACACCCTGCTGTTTCTGTGGAGAAGTCCACTGACACTCCAGCTATGGAACACACCATTGTTGTAATGCCACATACACCCCTGGTCAAAGGAAGCCATCCTGTAACTTTTCCTTTGTTTCTCCTACTCCAAGATGGTTAGCCAATACAATGTTATGTGCTAATTTTAACATCACGTTTCTACATGGCTGGGGTGCTAAGCACTGTTTCTTTTAGTCAATCTGTACAGTCATTTATTGGTTGCATCAAAACATGAGAAACTGGGGTTATTATCTGGTTTCCTAGGTGCATGATCATTTACTTGCATGTTGTTCAAGCTACTATAAGTGAAGGATCCACCAAATGATCTGCCATGAAGATGAGCTGATTCATGTGAATGTTATGCTGTTCAGGTACTTCTTTATCCAGCTTATTAACATGACTTGATCTAGCTCTCATTAATCCAGTACATGTGGCTGATTTTAATCTTCCTTAGAGAATCCCATTTGTGACAGAAAGGAAACTTTTCCTCAGCAGCCCATATTTTACATCATGGTATTATAACTAGCTCCAGGAGTTCCTTGAATGACAGTTATGCCACACTAACACTTCCTTTTTCCCTAGAAAATGATCCACATATTGCCGTATATAAAAAGGATGACTTAACTGCTTCTCCTTTCTACTGGCATTTCTATCTTATTCACCTTCTTTAGTGCAAACTGTGAGGAAAAACTGACACCGTGATGTGTAGCTCTTTGTCCTTCCCCACTCATTCAGTCAATCCTACTGAGTCCATAAGAATTCATATCTTTTGCTTTGTACTGCCATTTACATCTGCTTTCTTTCTCTTGACTGGTAGCATAAACTTACTGAGTCTGCAGATTAAAGCTCTTTGACTTTCTAGCTTCCGAGTGATACAACCTGCTACCAGTGACAGAAACAGAATGATCTGTGGAGCTTAGCAGTTCCTGTTTCCTCAAGAAAATGAAACTACTTATTACGGTGTGCTTAAAATGATGCAATGAACCCAATCTACAGAGTATTACTGGAAGAAATTGCCAGACACCCTTTACAGTGCTTTTCAAAGTTAGCAGTAATCCTAAATTATACTATTCTAAGTAAAGTTAAACAAGATATGGCCTGACAGAGTATGGCAAGCTAATATCATTTAAGGACTTGGACTGCATTATGGGAAATAGAAGCACACTTAAAAAACAAAATCATTTCAGTATGTCCACTCTCCATCAGGGGACTTTGGATTAGGCAAAAAGTAATGGCTACTTTGATTACCACATAAATATTAGTATAGCCTAAAACGTTAAGATAAATATGTTTGTTTTTTTTTAATTTCTGACTGTAGTGGTAAGGAAATTGTAATATGAAATTCACATTTGTGATTAAGTGATCTATGAATATAAAATATCACGTTGCTGACTTCATTACCTAACTAGTTTTTAAGTCTATGCTAGATTTACTAACTAAAAAGGAATATACTCTTTACTATTGAGTGCCAATTGTTAATCAGGTTATTAAGCAATTAAGAATTTTGTATTTAAGGGACATTGTTGGTTATTTATTTTGTACTCTGATGATGCCCTAATACGAAAGGGTGAAAGCGCTTAGTGCCGTGTAAAGGACGTTTTTATCGTTTGTGGTCAAGGATTGTTGTACTGAATAAAGAATTTTACTACTACGTTCTAGGATTCAAGGTTCTGATTGTTTGGCTTACTAGTGAACTGGTTTGGAAGTTTGTAGTGGTAAGGAAAACATTTTTATAACCACCTTGTGTACTAATTAGGTTTTACCTCTACACAGTGTATAAGCTCCCTATATTCAATGCAAATGTAAGTTTGGTATTCGAGTAATCATTCATGTCCCCATGTACACACATTGCCATTATCTTGTTTCTGCAGTCAGTTCTTACTAAGAAGTTCACTGGAAGCAAGAGTCGTCGTGCAAAAGGAACAGCTTTACTAAACATGTTTGCTTTATTCGATGCAGCTCTATAAAACAGTTATGGCATTATATAATCTCTTTCCTAATGAATTCCATTCTTCTTACTTCTGGGTATAAAAAGACATAGTCACTTCTTTCTGAGCTCAGCTGATGACTTAACTCATTTAAAAGTGTTGTAGTTATAATCAACATTTCTTTCATTTCCTTATGGCAACCTTAGAGAGAGAGACACTCACACACGTGAATCTCCTCAGGACGATCAAATATCAGAACTTTGACGTGCATTTATATCACCGTATTTTTTTACATCTACTGGTTGTTTGAATTATGTTTTTTTAGGTTAATCACATACCAGTGTAGGATATAAAATGTTTATTGTGTTCTGCACTGTTATAGAGTGATAGTGGTGTGGGGGAATTTTTGTTGGTGTTTTGGGTGTGGGGGCTGCAAATGTGCAGCACTGCCTCAGGCAACAACAGTGACTGTGAATGGATTCCCAGAACAGTGCAGGTAAGGTAGTGTTTCCTTTCCTAAACTGTTGTGCAATTTTAGAGTTGGTATATATGAATTTGAGGGTGTTTGAGGTGCACCCCCCCCCCACATGGGGGTTGTATGTGCCTTCCCCCTGCAGTAAACACTTTTGTTTAATAATTCAGTGCATTTGCATTACATAGATTGTGTTTGATCTCTTGACTTTCTATTAACTGATAGTTCAATGGACTGTCATATACATATGCATACATGTATATATATATATATATATATATATATATATATATATATATATATGTAGCTTTTGTAAAAAGATGGTTTTGTCACTATCTGTTTAGTGAACAGAATGCGGTAGACTAAACAGATGGTTGACATGTTTCAACAGGTGCGTGAAATTGGATGATTCTTTGGGTTGGGGAATATGCCTTTTCCCCAAGAACTGTGTGATCTTGGAGCTAATGTGTATAATTAGCATGGGGTGCGGGGGTGCAGGGGGTTGCCCACCCTGCAAAAGACAATGTTTTCTTTTTTGTTTTTTGATGTTATTTTTGCATGTACTGAGTTTATTGCTTGGCACATGTGTAGTAGCTTGTTAACATCTGTAACGACAACAATTTTGTGCGGATGTTGCATACGTCGACATTTGGGTTATTCAGTGTATTGTAATAAATATATATGTGTGTGTGTGTGTGTGTGTGTGTGTATGTGTGTGTGTGTGTGTGTGTGTGTGAAAATTGTATCCTATTCATTCACTCCATCGGATCCAACATATGGTTCCTCAGGGCCATTTGTCAGATCTGACCCAGCAACATCAGTGCTCCAGCCTTGAGCCCATTGCGAATTTTACTTCCCATAGCACATCTGTCCTTGGATTACCTCAGATCTCATTTACCGCCTTGACATGTGTTTGCCTCTGCAGCTAAGTGCTGCAGTTCTTCCTTTGTAACTTTCAATATATATTTTTTTCTGAAACTAGTTGTTATTAGTCAGATAGTAGTTTTAGAGACCTTAACGCTATATTGTGTTTTTTTTCCTTAGGAAAATTTGCAGTTTATAACACTCCTTTCCCTTTGGCATTCCTGCCTTTCTCAGCTTCTATACCCTTTAAGATTTCATGTCCTCCCTGTGGTCGAGTGACATTCGGAAGACATGCATGAATGGGTGTGCCTTCGTTGAAGGTTGGGCATCGGGCTGGCACCTTGGCACCATAAAAAATCTACTGCCAATCATTAGCGGACCGGAGTTCCGCTGTGGTGACCCTTAACCAGGAAAAGTCGAAAGAAGAAGAAGAGTTATACATTTGTCAATGTTTGAGTTTTTTCCTAACATAATGTTTGTAGTTGCATATTACTAGAATGTGTGCTTATGTAGAGATCTGTTTTATGCATTTAGGTGAAATGAGTGTGGCTATTGCTTCTCATGGATAAACAAATGAGTTTTAAAAATGCTTAATATATATAGACATATGATCTTATCACAGGATCTTTAATTCCAGTGTGTTGGCTGCCTGGCTGCCCCATTTATCAGCAGACTGCAAAATATATGAGTTTCTTTGCCCTAGCGCACTGGCCAGCAGATAAATAAACTGATACTCAAAGCTGAAGTTACCAAGAATAAAAACACACCAAGAAGTACCCTAAGACTAAAGAATTGGATCCAAAAAAGAGAGCATTCTTGGCATGTATGCTGACTTATACCCCTCCTTTGGATCTGATGTCCTTGGAGCCTATTATTTCCAATGACTCCCTAAGAAAAGATTTGCCAGTAAATAGGTCTATACACCACCTTCTTCCAGATCTTCAGTGGCCATTTCAAACATATCCTTCAGCCCCTACAGGAGTGATTCAGAAGCAGACTTGGACCACTTGATGCAGAAGTTCTTAACGACCTACATAGAGATGAGAGTCATTCCCTCCCCTTTGGCTCTGAAGGCAGTTGGCTCCACCCATTTTGCCCCTATTATGGTTCCTTCACAGGCCTGTGCTTTGGCTCCAGTGCCGTCGGATCCATCCCTTTCCCCAGGACCTGTGTCCTCACTGTAGATTCCTACTGTAGGTTTGGCTCTGAGGTACACTGATCTGCCTCTCTCATTGCTGCTGTCTTTGCTGAGAAAGTCTTGGGACCAAGGAGTTGACATGATGACATCATCGCTGGCTTCAGGACTGACTCTGGCTCCTTTGTTCCTTTTAGAGTCTCTGATGACCTTTGATGAAGTCCAAAGTGTAGGAATGAAAGCACTTAGTTGTAATTGAAGTTTGCAGTTGTTTTTGCAGTTTTAATTGGCCATCAAAGGTTTTCTGAGCTGATTTCAGTGGTGGTTCATTTGTGGAGTTGGACATGTTTACTGGTTTCCATTTTTGCTCAAGTGTTTTGATTACAGGTTTATGTTCCTCAAAAGTATTTTTCTAACTAAACAATGCAAAGAGCATTGAGTGGTATAATTTTTCATGCAGTTATTGCTTCAGAGTTGCACTGCATGAGTACATTACTTGCTTCATTCAGTATGTTTTTAGATACAATGTTTCTTTAAATGTACAAGCTGTTCACAAGATTATTTGATTAGATCCAATGGGTCATGTGATGTCATGACTCCATTTTTAAATGTTAGGTTTGATTATGTATTTTTATCTCTGAAGAAGTTCAAGGATATATTAAATGAACAAAAACACTTAGTTAAGCTAGACCAGTGATGGAAAATTTGTCTTTTACTGGCTTCAGTGGAATTGTTTGTTGTTTTAAACTTGAGACGATGTTCACTACTATATCAAACATACCTAGCCTCTTCCTGCACCTGTTGTATAATGCAGTGGATAGAATGGCTAGGGCAGCTGGGTCGGGCATAGCAATGAGATGGCCATGTGGCTAAACATATGTTTCTTTGTGGACAACTTCAAGGCATCCTTCCCTAATGCTCTCTTTGATTGATCATCCCTAGTTGGTCCCTCAGTTAATGAATGAATGCGGAAGTGTGAACAGGGTGGTAAGACTTTTTCTGCTATCAGAGTAAAGTCAGAGGCCCAACAATGATCATATGCTAAGAACCAAAAAGGGCCTGAATCTCTTTGATTCAGGAAGTCTAAGCATCCTCAGTTTGATTCACTTCTGATAGAGGTGGCCATGGCAGAGGTGGTCTCTTTAATGTATGCTGACCCAGTCCACAAAACCAGGGGTACCATGTTCCCTTTTTACATCACAAACAACAGTATCCCTGAAGATCTGTCTGACTGCTCCACTATGGAGGCAGTCGGGAGATGTCTTTCCCTCCATCCATCTGTGTTGGAAGCCATCATGCAGGGAAAGTGGATAAGAGGGATAATATTCAGAGGGTACTGCATTTCTTTTTTCCTAATTCTCCCCAAACCACCAGACCATTGCTGGACATTCCATCCAGTCAGGCAAAAGTAGCTCAAAAAAGATCCATCCATTCATCTATGACCCCTTTTTCCCAATTCTTGCACATGAGTTCGGGGTGTTTCAAAACAGATCAATCCAAGACATCCCACCATACCAGACAGAGTTAGACGTCTACTTAAAATTGTTTTTGGATCCCAAGAAAACTCAGGACTGCAGGCTGATCTTGAACCTAAGTCTACTACACAGACAGGTTTGAAAGACTCACTTTAGGATGATCATGGTGCAATCAGTTCTACCCTATCTCAGGGTGAATTATTGAATATGCTCCAAAAACCTCCATGATGCCTACCTTCACATAAAGATTGTGCAGGTGTTGAGAAAGTATCTGTGTTTGCAGATAGGAGTCAGTCCCTATCAGTTCAAGGATCTGCCATTTGGACTCACCACAGCCTTTAGGGTGTTGACCAAATGCATGGTCATTGTAGCAGCCCAAATATGGCTCATGGGGTATAAGATCTTTCTATACCTGAATAATTGCTGTTAGCTACCCCCTCGATGAAGTCACTTCTTGAAGCCAGAACATACCTCCTCAATCTTTGTGTCTCAGTGGGCATAACAGTCAGTCATCAGAAATCCTGCCTGCCACCCACTCAGATTCTAACCTTTATAGGATGCAGACTAGTCACTATCCAAGCAATAATTTCTGTTCCACAGGAAAGACTTCAGGCCTTGAGAGTGGCCATCCAGTCGATTATGCTCTCCACTGCTCCTTCTCCAGCCTTAGTTCTGAGAGTCCTGGGTCTCATTGGCTTTTTCAATTCTAGTAGTTCACTACTTTGCATACTTTCACAAATTTTACAGTGTCTCCTTCAGGCTCAGTGGTCTCAATGCCTACATCTTCTATCCAAAAATATAGTCATCATGGATTCATGCAGATCTCATCTGAGGTGGTGGTTGTTTCATTGCTGGTCTCTGCAGGGAAACCCTTTCTTTCCTCAAACTGATAGCAGTTGTGAATATGGATGCCTCATCTCTGGGGTGGGAGGGGCCAATATGAGGGAAGGATGGTCCAAGATCAGTGGTCAGATGTAGATGGCGTTTCACCCATAAATATATTGGAGTTGAGGATGGTATTCCTTGTGTTGCAGGAACTTTAGGACCACCTTTCCTAGGGCATGATCTCCATCCAAGTAGATACTATAATAGTAGTTTGACACATCAACAAGCAAGGGAGAACTAGATCATGTCCATTATGTTGGGAAGCAATGAGGGTCTGGCAATGGGCAATGGCCTTACACCACTTTCTTGTGGCAACACACATCCCTGGAGTTTCAGTTTGATTAGTGGACAGGCTCAGCAGGACTCTCCTTATGCCTCATGAGTGTCCCTCAATTCAATGTTAGCTGGTCAGATATTTCATTGTTGGGGCACTCCTTGCTGCAACCATTTGCCTTGCCACAGAACACCAAGTGCAGCAGGTTCTTTGCCATGATTTCCCCCTCTTAGACAGTCACCAAGGGATGCCATGTCTCAGCAATGGCCTCTGTGACTATTTTAAGATTATCTACCTCACCCCCACCCTGCTAATTCCCAATTTCCTGCAGAAAGAAATGAGATGCAAGGCAACAATCATTCTCATAGCCCCCTTCTGTCCCAGACAAATCTGATTTCCCCTTCTGAAACCATACCAAGGGAAGCCATCTTGGTTCTGGATCCCATTCCAGATCTAATCACTCACTCCTCTGTGAAGCCTCTCACTAACATTTTGAATCTAAAATTAGCCAAAGATCAGTCTCGCCCTGAGGAGGTGCTTAGAATCCTTATAGCATCCCAAAAGGAGAACACATGCAAAATCAACCACAGCAAATGGAAGCAATTTACCCTCTGGACAGGCAGTCAAAACACTGACCTCTTTTCTGCATCAGTTTCTGATAGCCTTCATTTCTTATAGTCTGTCTTTCAGTCTCTGTCTAGATAGTCAGCCATCAAGGTCCAATTAGCTACGATCTCTAATTTCCATGTAGGCTTCTTTGGCATCACATAAGGTTTGTAAAGCATTCCTAAAAAGGATTTTAGTACTCATACCTCATATCAAAGTTCTGCTGACTCCTTTGCATCTAAATCTGGTGTTGAAAGCCCTAATTAACCCCCCCCCCATTAGCCTGCTTTCTCAGTACAACTGAAATTTCTGTCCTGGAAAACTATTTTCCTAGTGGCTATCACACTGGCCAGGAGAATTTCAGAATTTCAAGCCTTATCTTTGTTCCCACTGTATGCTATTTTTCACAATGATAGGCTTTCTCTCTTTTAGGAGTGTAAAGAGTTGGTAGAATTCAAAAATTCCTCACAGAGTACACTGCCAGAAATATTAGGTGAGCAAATGGATGTAACTAAGGAAATGTCTTAAGTGATATTTCAGTAAATGTGGAAAAAAAGAATAGGGGTTGTCTCCAAACTAACCCCTCCTTTATTCCAGATATAGCCACAGTAACCAACTTATCCCAACCACTACGTTTGCTTAAGTTTTTCCCAAATATTCAAACAAATGAGAATACATTATGCATACCTACTGTTTCTAACTTCACAGAACCAAATCCTTCAGTAAAGATGGACAACTGTTTTTTTTTCTCCACACCTATTATACTTTGACAGAAAGCATCTAAAGTTTTTCTCTCAAGATGGATGTCAAATTGTATCACCTTCTTTTATGCCAACTAGAACATGCCATTGCCATGTAAACGAAAGGCACAGTCCACAAGGGCTGTGGCCACCTCTTCAGCATTCTTCAGGTCCTCTAAGTGACACTTTTGGTGCTCCTACTTAGTCATTTGTACATACTTTTATGAATCATTGTAAGCTGGACTACTTCTCCAGAGCTCGAGTTTCCTTTGATGCTACTATCCTAAAAGGTCTCCTGTCATGAGGCCACCAAGGAAGTTCTGTAGCAGGTGATTCTGATCCATATATTGGATGGACTGAATGAATAGGATAAGAAAGTTCTGTACTAAGTATAATGCTAGATCCTTTCATTCATGTCTGTCCAATATGACCATCCTCCCTCCCTCTGTCCCTGTCCTTCTCTTGTAAGATCTGAAGGATTGTTTGATTCTCCAACAGATTCTGTTTCTTTTCAGTATCTCACAGCTAGTTCTTTAGGCATCAATCTAGAACTGAGGTAAATCGGGGGACAGATGGATTATGACAGGGGAAAACTCTTAAGGGGCTTGAGGCTGATGAACAGATGTTGTCAGGTCAGATCTGACGACCCATGTGCCATATTGGACAGATATGAATGAAAGGATCTAGTGTTATGGTAAGTATAACTTTTGTTTAAGTTGGATTGTTCTACTCATCTGGTTGTTAAACAATAAATCAGTTTAAAATGTTTCTATGTGGTGCAATAAGGGAACATCTTATTTTAGTTTTATTTTATTTACTTTGTTAACTGGGTAATGTCCAACTGGGCCTGGTAGCCCGTTTTCAGCGGAGACCTACGGAGAAAAAAATCTCCAAACAAAAAATGCACATAGAAAAAATATTGGTACATGTTACAATAGGTAAATACAATAATATTGGATGAGATTAATAGAATAGTGAGATTCAAAATTAAATAATTAACATAATGTATATCTTGTGTTAAAGAACATAATATAATAATTAGCAAGAAATACAAAAATTAGAATGAAATAAGTGTTTGTATACAGTACCAGTACAAAGCAGAGTAATTCATAATAGCAGGATAAATAAAGGTGAAAGAGTATATATTCTGTTATATGTGGGGTATGTAAAAGCAGATATTAAGAATTATCCTGGGACTGCACAAGAGCATAGCTAATGTTTAGTAAAGTGTTATTTTAGTAGTAGTTTGAACTTGTGAATATCTGGGTTTTTTAGAATGTGTTGCGGGAGAGAGAGTTCCAGGTTTTGGCTATTTTGAGTAGAGGGAGTCTCCATAAAAGTTATTAGATTTAGTTACCTTTAGAATTAATTTGTCAGATTATCTAAGGTGTCCAGTACTGGAGTTATGTTGAACTAAATCAATGAGAGCAGGGCAGTTGTTGGGTTTATAGATTATATTATGAACAGTGGTAAGTTGGTTGAGAGATAATAAGCTAGGTAGTTCAATTCATTTGAGTTGATGAAGGGCGTAACAGTGGTGAGACTTATGGGTTAATTAACTGCAAATTTAGCTATTTTGTTATAGCAGCTTTCAAGGTTGTTTAAGTCAGTTTTGTGCAATCTGTTAAACATTTGGGAGCAGTAAAGGAGGATGGATAATAGGTGAGATCTGGCAGTAGCTAATCTGGTGTTGCGGGTTAGAAAAGGTTTAGCCCTGTACAGTGAGCCAATTTTGCAGTGAACTTTTTTAATTGTCAGGGATATGTGTTTATCGAATTTTAGGCAATCATCTGTTGTTATGCCAACTAATTTAGTTTGACTAACTGGTTAGATTTTTGTACCATTAGAGGAGAAGATGGAGACAGGGGGTGTAATATTTATGGTTTTATTGAAACCAAAAAGCATTAGCTTAGTTTTATTAGGGTTAAGTATTAGCTGATGGTTAGAGAAATAGCTTTCAATGTCTTGCAGAGATATTTCTGTTGTATCTTGGAGTTCTTGAAATGTAGGGGCAGAGTATATAAGAGAGATGTCATCAGCATATTGTATGATGGAGGCAAGTTGAGTAGAGGAAGTGAAGTTATTGGTAAATAAGAGGGTCTATATTACAACCACGAAAAGTCAGTTCAGCGAACAGCATTTTACATCGCAAATGCATTTCAGTGAACTGTTATAGTGAGATCATGATACAGTGAAGATCAGAACGTTTGCCCTTTCCTTACTGTAGTATGATCTTGGAGTTAGTATATATAATTAATGGGGGTGTGTGGGGGGCACAGGCCCCCACAAGATCGAGTTAGATGAACGGCATTTTCGATGTAAAAGCTGTTCGCAGAACTGACTTTTCGTGGTTGTAATATTGACCCAAATAAGATAAACAGTAGGGGTCCAAGTATGGATCCTTTGGGTACTCCAACAGAGAAGGGGGGAAAGTTTATTTTCCCATTTGGTAGACTGCTGCAGGTTGGAAAGGTAGCTATGAAACCAGGTAAGGGATGTTAGGCTGAGGTGATATTTAGCAAGTTGTTTAGAAGAATTTGGTGTGATACTGTATCAAAAGCTTTGGACATATCAAGGAAGATAGAGAGACTAGCTGACCTTTATTTTTGAGGAGGAGTACATTATTAGTGAAGCTAAGTAGAGCAGTGTTAGTACTGTGTTTAGGATGGAAACCATGTTGTGAGTTGGCTAAAAGATTGTTACTAAGGCAGTGGTCAAAGAGTTGTTGATTAATGCATTTTTCTAGGACCTTGGCTAATGGGGAGAGAATGGCAATGGGTCAGTAGTTAGAGAAGTTAGTACACGGGCCACCTTTGTGTAGGGGGATAATATGTGATGTTTTCCAAAGTAGAGGGACATACTGTTCTGAGACAGAGTGATTGATTAAAATAGATATTGGATAGGAGACAGTAACAACAGCCAATTTTACAAATTAATTTGGGAAATAATCTTCAGCAAGAGAACTAGGTTTTAGTTTATTAAGAAGCTTTTTATGTAACTTGTTGGAATGGGTTTAATATAGAATGAGTTGGGATTAAAAGCTGTGGAGGTAGGTACTGTTAAGGATGAGTTGGAGTTATTACTTATGGTGGAGGCTATTGAATTAATGAAATGAGTGTCAAACTGAGTTGCTATTCAGTCAGTGGCACTGCCAGTTGCTGGTGCTGGGGTTGAAGGTTTTCCTGGGTTTAGGAGGTCATTTATACCTTTCCAGAATTTTGAGCAGTTGTTCTGGTGTTTTTATTGGCAGATTTGAAGGTATATCTTTTGTCATGTTTTATTTTTTCTTAGCCTGATTTCTTAGTTGCTGTTATACAATGAAGGAATCTTTGTTTTTCGTACTTTGGTAGTGTGACCAGGCCCTATCCCTTTCTTTTAGAAGTAATTTAGTGGCTTTAGTTAGCCAAGGTAGTTGTTTGGTTTTGATGCTTATCTTTGTAATAGGAGCTGCATTCTTCAGAATTTCAAGAAATGTTTTGTTAAAATATTGTACACCAAAATCTAACTGGAGATGTTTTAAAGGTGACCAGTCACACTGTTGTAGCATAGAGTTAAATATAGAGGGGGAGAGATTTTTTTGCAGTGAATATAATTGAATATAATGTTATTAGGTTCATGCACTCGTTTCCTGAGAAGAAAGGTGGGTGAGTGAACACTAAGTGAATCTGGAAGGCAGCCTGCTTGGTAACTAAGGTTAGGTGTATTAGTTAGAATCCAGTCTAATATCGATTGCTTTTTAGTATGTTTGAGTTAGTGAAGTAAGAGAAGAGGAGAAGGGAATTTACAAAGTATGAGTATTACTGATGTTAGGTCCAGGATTGGGATGAATATCAGACAGGAGTTTGATTAGGGTTAGTGAATGCAGAAGTGTGAATTTAAGTTTGGAAATGTGTCTGTAGTAATTGAATAGAGAGAAACCTGTGAAGTGAATGTGTATATATTTGAAAGACTAAAATAGTGTGATAGAAGTATTTTAGAGTTGAGAAGAAATGTGATAGTTTATGCTAATTTGGGAGTGATGAATATTTAAAGGTAATGCTGCAGAATGGTGAAGATTGACTTGGTAAATGTAAGATGTAGTTTTGCAGAATGTGTAGAGAATGTAAATGATTGCAAATGTAATGGTAATTGATCTTAATCAAGGCATGGTTAAGTGATTTGAGGGTTAGATATGCAGAAGATATATAAGGAGGAAAAGAGAAGTAGATGTAATAATGTACAAAGAAGGGGATATAGTGGGGAGATAGGTTTGTAAGTGAATAGTAGTAGTGATAGGGGAAGGGTTTGATGTCAGGTGGGATGTGGGTGTGGAAAATGTGGTATAGAGAAAGGGGGTTAGCTAAACCAAAGTAAGGGTGAGGTTAGCACAAGATAAGTTAAATGAAAGTCGGGTGGGTGGAAATGGGGGTAGGGTAGGGGAGTGGAGTGAGCCCAAGTGTTCTGAGGATGAACAGAGCGGGGAGAAAACAGACCAGCACAATATGCATACACAGCAAAATACAATCTGTCAGACATTTTGGGAACCTCGGAACACTTCAACTAAGAATAGAAGCCAATTACAGCCATAAGATATTAGACCAATATCAGCTGAATATGCAAGGTTCATACCCAACAAGCTCAATAAATGGTTAAGTATGTTCAATTATAAGAGAGCAATGAGGCTACAAACTAAAATAAGTGGAGATGTACAGGTTATAAAACAAGAGGAAAGAATAAAACTTTCCCAGCCTATGTGCAAGCCAAATAAAAGACACAAAAGGTACAGTTTTTCAGCTATTAATTATCAAAGGGGACAAAGAAGATACCCTAGAGATGGGTGTTCTTCTCTATTAATTGCCATGTTACAAGTTTAATATTTTATCACTACAGCAGGCAGAGTGGCTATTGCTGAGGGGATTTCACTGCTTTGTTGAAAGAAGGCAGTGCTATGTTGTGTCTGTAAAAACAAAAAAGAAGATAAAGATGGTTAGTGGGAGTAAAATGAGAAGGATACAAGAATAATAGCAAACTGTAGAATACACAGACTAGATTGCTAAACAAATAAGTATCAATGGAAATACAGTCAAATGAAATACAAAAACCTAAATATCCCATATACTTAATCAACCAGTTTAATATATAGCTGAAAACATAACAACAAATTCCTTAGTTTCACAATACTCACATTTAACAATAAGAATGCTCATTGATATAATATAGGCAGAATAGTCACATGATCATGAGGTACTGAGAACAAATAGGCTCACACTTAATGTAATACTACTATAACCTAAATATTCTAGTATGAAAAAGTTTGGCTTCGCCTAGTATCAGGCAACTCACATTTTATACTGTGTGTAGTTAAAACTAGAAAGCAGTAGTTCAACAGGCCACCAACACAAGTTAGTTATACATACAGGGGTAACTGAAAAGATAAATAATTGCAATTAATAATGGTAGAGATCAGTCACTTGTAGTTTCATTCAGCACTAAAGTCTCAAGTGGCAACTCAAGTGTGCTATGTGTAGTTTATAAGTAGAGCTGCAGACTACAAAAGTCATAGCTTCGCAGGCCACAAAACAAGTTATTTATACATCACAGAGGAAGAGAGAACATACACTAATAATTAAAATTGTAAATGGTAGGAAATAGGTTACTTGCAGTGTTTACAGAACAGTATTACAATTAGGTTAAAACAAAAACTTACATTTGGCAAGCATACTGAGCATAGGTCAGAAATGGGACCAGGGATATACAAAATTGTATGTAAAAATGGTGCCTGCCTGAGCTGGTAAATTAAAAAGCCTTGGCTAGGATGTGAGAAGGGGAGGGCTCACAAAAGATGCCAAAAACAAACAAAAAGATGCCATGGGAAAACCAGACCAGCACAATATGCATGCACAGCAAAATACAGTCTGTCAGATGTTTGGGAGATACTGCAGCTAAGAACAGAAGCCATTTACAGCCGTAATATATTAGCCCAGTATCAGCTGAATAGGCAAGGTTCATACCCCACAGGTTCAATAAATGGTTAAGTTTGTTTAATTATAAGAGAACAGGGTAGGCTACAAACTTAAATAAGTGGAGATGTACAAGCTAAAGCAAGGGGAAAGAATAAAACATTCCCAGCTGATGTGCGAGCCAAATAAAAGTCACAAAAAGGTACAGTTTTCAGCTACAGCAAACTCTCAGTTAATCGAAATTCAACCAACCAGCAAAAAAATAT
This sequence comes from Protopterus annectens, assembly GCF_019279795.1. Classification (NCBI taxonomy): domain Eukaryota; kingdom Metazoa; phylum Chordata; order Ceratodontiformes; family Protopteridae; genus Protopterus; species Protopterus annectens. Next base: position 843,697,970 of record NC_056741.1, read on the forward strand.
CGAAGAAATACAGTACAATTTTCATGTGTTGCACTTTCTGCTTTTCCCCTGCAGAAACATACCTTACATTTTTAGAGTTTTAGAGTTTTAAAAAGGAAGATGGGAATAAATTCCCTCTCTCCCCAACTTGAGAACAAGTCAAACCAAACAAATAGTTTAGGGTACAGTATTAGTCAGGCCTGTTTTTAATAGTAACTCTCAAGCAACCTGAAACTACAGTTATCTGTCATCTAGCAAGCCCCATAGGTGCCGGTTAACTGAGAGTTTACTGTACTATTTATCAAAGGGGACAAAGAACATACACTAGAGATGGGTGTTCTTTATTAATTGTCGTACTGCAAGTTTAATATTTTATCACTACAGTAGGGAGCGCAAATATTTCTGAGGGGAGTTCATGCTTTGTTGAAAGAAGGCAGTGCTCTGTTGTGTCTGTAAAAACAAAAAAGAAGATAAAGATGGTTATTGGGGGTAAAATGAGAAAGATACAAGAATAATAGCAAACTGTAGAATACACAGGCTAGCAAATGCAAAACAAATAAGTATCAATGAAAATACAGACAAATGAAATACAAAAACCTAAATATCCCATATACTTAATCAACCAGGTTAATATATAGTTGAAAACATAATTCCTTAGCTTTACAGTACCCACATTTAACAATAAGAACGCACATTAGATATAATATAGGCAGAATAGTCAAGTGACCACGAGGTACTGAGAACAAATAGGCTCACACTTATTGTATACTACTACAACTTAAATAATCTACTGTGAAGAAGTTAGGCTTTGCCTAGTATCAGGCAACTCAAGTTGATACTGAGTGTAGTTAAAAGTAGAAAAGCAGACAAATGTCATAGTTCAGCATGCCACCAACACAAGTTAGTTATACATGACAGGGTTAACTGAAAACAGAACAAATAGTTGCAATTAATAATTGTAGAGATTGGTCACTTGTAGTTTTATTCAGCACTAAAGTGTCAAGTGGCAACTCAAGTGTGTTACTATGTTGTAGTTTATAACTATCATTGCTGGAGCCTTCCTGTGTCCTGACATAGTGCTCTTCAAACTATCTGGAGATATACAGAGCTGAGTATATTTTTCTGGCACTTCAGAGTTGTGTAGTGGTAATTGTTGTTTGACTAATTTTATATCATTACTGGCTGACTTCAGAGTTGTGCACTGTTATTTTTGCTTCACTGTATAGTTTTTCAGATCTCTGCTGAAGGTGTTGGGTTTCCCATACCCACACTCCCTATTCCTGTTTTGTTGTTTAAATTTGGAGGCTTTTGCAGTTGCCCGCCTGCACTGTAGATTTGATCTGGGACACTCCCCCCAGTCCCATCTCTTTACCTCATTCTACCTAATAGACTCCTTCTGCACTTGTTTTTAGTCATTTTTAATTTAATTGCATTTTTTAAACTGTTTGGTCTAACATTGATGCATACTCAAGTGTGTTAGCTTGCACTGCATTTGAATTGTTTTTACTGCTGTTTTAGCTACTTTTCTGTATATATATATATATATATATATATATATATATATATATATATATATATATATATAAAATATATATATATATATACCTTTTCTGTAACTAGTGTAGTCCAGATTCAGATTTGCTGTATCCAGGACTGCATGTAAGCTTCTGAGCCCCCCCCCCAAGCTTTCTGTGTTGGAAGGAAGCCTTCTAGCTTATCAGTGGGAATGGTAAGCACTAGGTAACCTATCTACCACATAAGGAGTGGGTCTGGCCCAGAAATTGTAGTTACTGGCCGTTTGGGCAGTTTTTCCATCTCTCTCAACTTTCTGATTTAAAAGCCCGCATTTGCACTTGTTTCCCCCTTTCCTGTAACTAGTTTAGTCCAGATACAGATTCTTAGTTTTAGCACTTGAATTTGTTTATTCGTGATCAGCACTTGTTCAGAACTTGTAAGCACTAAATAACCTACTAATTACTACAGCACTCAACCTTCCTCATTACCTAGAGGAAAGCAGTTTTGGTACTTACTTTCCTCACTTGCTTAGAGAAAAACAGCTCTTGTACACACTTTCCTCACTTATGTTGTTTTTGTTGTTGTGTCTTTCGGCTTTTCCCGGTTAGGGGTCGCCACAGTGGAACTCCGGTCCACTAATGATTGGCAGTAGAGTTTTACGTGCCGAGTTGCCATCTCTGATGCAAACCTTCAACGAAGGTACGCCCATTCACATATGTCTCCCCACAGAAGACGCTGTAGCTGAGAATCGAACAGGATGTCTTACTGTGAGGCGACAAAGCTACCGCAGCACCACCACCACAGTCTAGAGGAAAATTGTTTTTTATTCAGGCATGTCCAAGGGTCAGCTCCCAGTGTTCTCTCCTGTCTATCTGATGAATCTGGGCATCTTGGGGCAATGTAGAAATTGCCTCATGTACACAGACAACCCTCTCCTCCTACCACCCAATGCTACAACCTGTGAGGGACGCACTTATCTAGCCAAACTGGAGGTAAAGCTCTCTCTAATCAAGACTGAACTTGACAGTCAAGAGGAGAAGGTAAACACTTGCACCACACCACACTCATCACATAGTCTCACTAAATCTACACCACCAAAATCCACACATAGAAACACAAAAACATTCACGGAGGCCCTCAATAATAATCTGCTCACGCAACAGAGACCTCCAAAGCAGAAATGCAATCAACCTCCACCTCCCAACACAACCCAAATGACACATAGCCCGCAAACTCAGTGTGCCACTCAACCACAGCCAATAAGGCAAAACAATGTACCCAACACACTAGTCATAGGTGACTCTATAGTCAGGCACACTGATGTCCCACTCACCAGGCTAAACAAGGAGAAGGTTACTGTCAGCTGCAAGACGGGTGCCAGGATCCACCACATAACCCCTGCACTCAGGTCACTCCACAACAAGTACAAATATGACTCTGTCATTGTCCATGTTGGTGTGAACGACCTGAGACATACCTCCCTGGACTACATGAAAAGTGACATGGAAGAGCTCTCCGATCTTGTAGCCCAGGCAGGTATGGCCCTAGCCCTGAGTAGCATCCTGCCATCACCCAGAATGATACTACAGTACAAGGACAAAATGATTGACTTCAACAATTGGCTAAGCTTCTGGTGCCATTCTAAAGGGATCTAGTATCTGTCTGCCTGGGATGACATGGTCGACAAACCATGATGCTTTGCCAGAGATGGCCTGCACCTGTCACCCCTGGGATTCCGGATACTGGCTAAGGTTCTTGCTGCCCCTATAGTGCCTTTTTTAGGCAAGGTTCAAATGAAAAATTCACCACCATAACAGGAACAGGCAAGCAAAAACTGAGGGTGATGCTACTCAATGCTAGAAGTCTAAATCTGAAAATGCACTCATTCGAGGCACTCCTTAAAATGGAGAACATCGATATCTGTGCAGTGACTGAGACCTGGTTTAAGGCCCCAGAGAGCACCCCTGCACTGCCAGGCTATAACTCATACCACACTTTTCGGCCATGTAACCTGGACCGGAAAACCAAAGGCGGAGGTGTGTCCATATTCATTAAGGATATCCACACCTCCAGGCTAGTTGCTCAGCATAATGCAGCTGAGGTTATCCAAGTGCAACTAACTCTGGGCAAAACTGCAATCCAAATTGTAGCTTGCTACAGATCACCCACCATGCCCCAGGATTCCCACTCCTCTTTTCTTGATGTACTAGAAAATATTAGGGTTCAACCAAACACCCTAATAATGGGTGATTTCGACTACCCCACCATTAACTGGGAAAACTACTCATGTACCAACTACTTCACTCAATGCTTTCTGGAATTCATAAACTCCAATGCCCTGGACCAACTTATCTACACTCCCACCAGGAGCAACAATATCCTAAATCTAGTCATGAGTGACTGGTGTTCCACACCTGAAGTCAACGCCACATTGGTCCGATCCGACCATAAGCTACTAATTACCCTAGATATCCACATCCTGCCCCCACCCCCCATTAAGGAAACCATGGTAAAAACTTTTTCCAAAACCAACTTCATGCTTTTTAAGACAGAAGTGGTGAACTTCATGACACCCATGCAAATGGACAATACAGTTACGAATACTGAATCCTACACAATTGCACTTTATAAGCACTTACATGAGTGCATGGATCGTGCTATCCCAAACAGAACCAAGATGCTATCCTCCAAAAAAAGGAAGCCAATCTGGTGGTCCCCTGTCATAAACAAACTGTAGAACAGAAGAAAGAAACTGTTGCAAAAGAGAGTAAAATCCCATGAGTGGAGGAGCTCCCTGGTCAGCCTCAGTAAGAAGCTGCGATCTCTGATAAAATCCTCCAAAGCTAGTTACAAAAACAAAATTGCCACTGATTCTAAAGACAACCACAAAGCATTCTATAGCTATGTCAAGAATCTCAATGGCAACACTCAGATCTGCTTTGAGTTACAGCACAATGGCACTAAATATACATACCCAACTGATATTGCCAACATCCTGACAGATAGGTTCAGTGCTATCTTTACCCCTCTCTCACCCCCTAAAGAGCCCATCTCTATACCAGAAGAATGCAAAGTTCCTGTAATCATGGCTGCACAGGTAAAAAACACACTCTCCAAAGCCAAGAACACAGCATCCATGGGACCAGACAACATCCCAGGCTGCGTTCTACACGAACTACATAACGAATTGGCACCCCACCTATGTACCATGTTCAATCATAGCCTCACCTCAGGCTTTGTGCCTGCTGAATGGCGCACAGTGACGGTTATCCCACTCCACAAGGGGTGAGCCACCATGGACCCCAGGAACTACCACCCCATTAGCCTGATGAGCCTGGTCTGCAAGGCAATGAAATGTATCATCATGGAACTTATAAACAAAGACATTGCTAATCTCCAAACTCTGGGCCCCACCCAGTTCAGGTTTGTAAAAGGCAGATCATGTCTCCTAAACCTGATAGACTTCTTTGAAGAAGTCACCAAAGCCGTAGACAAGGGTAAGGTGGTTCACACAGCCTATCTAGATCTTGCCAAGGCTTTCGACACCATCCCCCACTCTGGAATTATAGATAAACTCACTAAACTAGGTATAAATTCCTATGTCACAAGATGGGTTGCCAACTGGCTCACTGACAGAACCCGTACTGTGAAAGTAGCAGACTCCAAATCCGACTTCAGACCAGTGACAAGTGGAGTACCACAGGGTTCAGTCCTGGGTCCTCTTCTGTTTGGTATCTACTTCTCTGAAGTACAGGCTAACACAGAAGGTCTTTGGCTAACGAAGTTCACAGATGACTGCAAACTAGGAGCCATAATTGAAACTCCTAATGATGTGGACATCCTACAAAAGGGCCTCACTGAGACAGATGCCTGGTGTCAAAGCCATGGCCTCAAGCTCAATGCCAAAAAGTGCATTGTCATCCCCTTTGGTAAAAACTCTGTACCTATGAACTACAACATAGGCGGTAGTATACTTAACACCATCCTTACCCTTCAAAAACTCACTCAGGAATCCTTCACTTCAATAGAAAACTGGATCACCCAGATCCAGCTCATTCTAAATCCCAACAAGACCAAACTACTCATATTCGCCCCCAACAAATCCAAATGTAACCATCATCCTTTCACAATCACATCCAAGAATGGGACTAACATCTCCCCAACTGACCACACTAAACACTTTGGTGTAGAAATTGACAACAAACTACTGTTTGATGTCCACATCTCACAAACAGTCAAACAGGTCCACAAAAAAATGGGCACACTTTATAGACACAAAACATTTCTAACTGATCAGGCACGAATTATTCTTGCCCAAACTCACCTGCTATCCACCCTTATGTATGCCGCACCTATCCTTACCCTGACAAGAAAACATGACCTTGAACTACTCCAGTCTTACTACAATAAAATCACCAGATTTACTAATAACTCCAGCTGTAAGACCCACAATCGTCAGGCACTACATCAACTGAAATGGCTATAACTTCCACAGCTATTGAACTACCACCAATTAACACTTGCCTACAAGATTTTGAACTACCCTGACAAAACCTCATCTCTTAACCAACTACTAACCAAGTACATATCAAATCGCCCCCTACGCTCTTCAGAAAAAACACTCTTTTGTATCTCCAAAGCCAATAACTCCACAGCAAAGGCCCTGTTCTCCAACAACATAGCCAGAAACTGGAACAACCTCCCCACTTTCTTAACCTCTGCTCCTTCTATCACCACATTCAAAAACTCTCTCAACGTGCACCTAATGAATAAATGGTTATGCCTGTGCATCACATAACAACCCACATTTCATTTTATAAACAAATAAACAGCTGGTTACAATTCTAACTATCTGTTGCAGACATCATGAATCTACTGCAAATCTATAATTGTAATAAGTTGTATCTCTATGCCCTCTTTCAAGACTTGCTGTTTCAGTATATTACCTCAGTATCTTGCTCTGTATTGTGTAACATATAACTGTAATATGTCGTTTCTCTATGCTATGTATGCTTTTTTGCAATATGTAACATTTTGTGTCATGTTGATTTTTTTATAACTCGATGGAGCTTTTCTCCCTGGGCCTCCGCTGTAAATGGACATGTGTCCAGTCGGACTATCCCAGCAAACAAATGTAAAATAAAATAAAATAAAAGAGACCTTGGGACACAGGTGAACAGTAGACTCTCCTTTGATAATCACATCACCACAGTAGTCAGGAAATCCTTCTATGTGGCACACTTCATTACAAAAGGTTTCTCATCCAGGAAAAAAGAGGTCATTGTTCCCCTCTACTCATCACTCATTAGACGCATTATAGAGTACAACACCCCTTTTGGTATGTACCTCACAAGACATCTACAACAACTGGAAAGGCCGCAGAAATACCTCACAAAGAGGATTACTGGCCTCAAACAGATGCCCTACGCAGACTGTCTCAAAAAACTCTAGCTTTACTCTGTCGCATATCGCCTACTCAGAGGTGATCTCTGCCTAACATACAAAGCTATGTCAAACCCAGAGCTGTTGGACATGCTCCACTTAAAGAAATCCCAATCCCTCTGAGCTACACGCTCTACGGACCTAAACCTTGTCACCACAATAAACAGAACATGTCAGAGGGATAGATTCCTGTCCCAGAGACTTCCCATACTCTGGAATAAACTACCTATCTATATCAAACAAAGCTCCTCATTAGCACTCTTCAAGAAAAATCTTGATGATTGGATGGGAAATGGGAAAATCACCCCGGGGATCGCCTCTGTGGCTCTGCTTGACAGTGGCACAGGAAAATAATTTTCTTGGGTGGGAAAAGCCAGGGTACCTTTTTGGCTGGGCTTGTATAGGCCCCAGGGCCGATAGCCTAGTACCTACCTATGAACCTATGACCTGCAGACTACAAAAGTCATAGCTCTACAGGCCACAAAACAATTATTTATACATTACAGAGGAAGAGAGAACATACACTAATTAAAATTGTAAATGGTAGGAAATAAGTCTTGCAGTATCTACAGAACAGCATTACAATTAGGTTAAAATAAAAATTTACATTTGGCAAACACACCAAACATACCAAGTATAGGTCAGAAATGGGACCAGTGAGATACAAAATTGTATTTAAAAATGGCGCCTACCTGGACTGGTGAATTTAAAAAGCCTCAGCTAGGACTTCGAAAGGGGAGGGCTCACAAAAGGAGACAAATACCAACAAAAAGATGACGAGGGAAAACCAGACCAGCACAATATGCATGCACAGCAAAACAATCTGTCAGATGTTTTGAGAACCTACAGATACTGCAACTAAGAATAAAAGCCAGTTACAGCCGTAAGATATTAGCCTAGTATCAGCTGAATAGCTAAGGTTCATACCCCACAAGCTCAATAAATGGTTAAGTATGTTTAATTATAAGAGAGCAAGAAGGCTAGAAACTAGAATAAGTTGAGATGTACAGGTTAAAGCAAGGGGAAAGAGTAAAACGTTCCCAACCGATGTGCGAGACAAATAAAATACACAAAAAGGTACAGTTTTCAGCTATTAATTATTAAGGGGACAAAGAACATACACTAGAAATGGGCGTTCTTCTCTCTTAATTGCCACGTTACAAGTTTAATATTGTATCGCTACAGCAGGCAGCGTGGATATTTCTGAGGGAAGTTCACTGCTTTGTTGAAAGAAGGCAGGACTATGTTGTGTATTTGGCAAGCGCACCAAGCATAGGTCAGAAATGGGACCAGGGATATACAAAATTGTATTTAAATATCTTCTGATGTACCATTTTGCTCATGTGTATATCTAGAAAATCTGCATCCTAGTTTTCACCAATATTTGTCACATTTCAATGGCATCTTGTAGCACCCACTAATGTTAAGTGATATGTGTCTTAAGTGAAAATTTAATTACAATTCATTCTTCTGACTATACCATTACCTTGATTTCCAACGCTATCTCTAAAACAAAATACATGTATTTCTGCCAAAGTATTTGTATTGTATTATTATGTCTAGTTTTAGCAAGTATGAATAAGTAAATACAAGAGATAACATGTTAGTTGTACAAGTTGCACAAGCAGACATGGTGATCACATTGCAGTGCAATACAGAAGTTCTAGTCAGGGCTGAGCTTGGTGCACTTACAGAGAGAAACGGAAAGAGCAATTAATGTTAAGGAGGATGAGGTAAGGATGTTTTTTTTTCTATATACATTATTTATATTATGATATTGCACGCTCAGAAGAGCGAACGATACATAATCGATCCCATGTAAGCGAAAGCTTACAATGTCGAAACCTCAGAGCAGCGATTTTTTTCCAAGGGAAAAAAATTGCTGTTCCGAAAACAAAACAAAACAAAAGAAAAACCCTGTAAAACAAATAATGTGGGGGGCTTTGCCCCCCACCCCCCTAATTAAATATACCAACTCCAAGATCACACTACAGTGCTGAAAAGGCAAAGTAGCGAAAGCCACCAAACTAATTCTTTCCCAGGGAAAGAATTAGCTGAATAGCCGCTTTGCTATTTTGCCTTTTCGCACTTTTCAGTTCGACAAAGACACATTTGACAACCTGCATCTGCAACAGCATAATAGGGAGCCTTTTTTTCTACCTCCTCCCCAGCAACTCATAGTAATGTGCAAAGGTATAGCAGCAGGAGGTCTGTAACTGCTGAGAAGTGATAAATATCAGCAGTGAAAAAGTGTCTGCACAATGCTGCAAAATCACATGCCCTGTTTCCTTGAAAGAAAAAGAAGAATTCAGAGAAAAGACAGGTATCAACATATCACCAACTTGTTACAGGGTATACATGTTGCAATAATAATAATAATAATGATAGTAATAATAATAATAATAAAAATAATAATGGCAAACAGCAGCAAAAACACTTTATTAAAATATACATATTGACAACTTGTGCTGTGACAGCTGTGTTCCAGCCAGGGAACCTCTAAAATGCCAGGATAATGGGTCTAAGTGAGAAGGCAAAGGGACCAAAGAACCGGTAAATTAGGAAAAAATACAACCGCTGTGGTGTAATACAGGTAAAAGGCCATGGTGGGACACAAGGATAAGGCACTGATTACAACCCAGTCAACCCAGGTTTGATTAGTGGCTCAGGTGACAGAAGAGGCAGCAGGAAGGGATGGATATTCCAATGCCAAGTATAGAGGGATCCTACAGGCATTTTCTGTATTTGGTTCATGCTGGAGACCAGGAAAGAAATGGTGGTGAGGACATCTCTAGAATAGGGGAATGGGCTGAGTCTTTGGTTGAGCTTCCTTGGAAGTGGGAGCAAGAATTTAGCATGTTCTCATTGCAGATTAACCCAAGGACATATCAAGGACCATGTGTGTATGGGGGGACTCATGTGCAGGCCATAATAAATAACCATCTGGCTGAGGGTTATAGCTAGACCACTCTGGAAACCCTAAGGTTCTGTCCTGATCTTAACTTGCATGGGAGAAGATGGTGGTCACGGCAATGGTTGTAGGGCACTGGGTAAAATGCCATAGTATTTAGCAGGGGAGCAAAAAAAATAAAAAAGCACAAGTGGGTTGTTTATTATGCTGATTATTATAACGTGATAATGCATATAGTAATGTATTTTTGTGGGCACTTATATTGTAATATTTTAGTTATATATAATTTCTTAATAAGAGTATCTCTTTCTCTTTTTTCTTGTTGGTCAGGGGAGTTTATAGATATGAATAATTTACTTCCTTGTAGACAGCCTGTTAATTTGTTCTGAATCAAACTTTTACGGTGATGCCTCACTGTGTTCTTCTTTCAAACAGACTTCTACAAAGGTCATGCCTTACTCTTAACAGGAAGAGTGGGAGTGGATAAAATATATTTACAGATCTGAAAGCAAGAAGAAAGCATCCAGCTGCCAGTACAAAAGAATTAATAATTTCAGTAATTAAATGCTGCGAGACCCACCCTACTTCCATCTGAGTTTTACAACACAGAGCGGTTTGAAAATAAAAACTCTCATACGACTACTTTGAAAGTGTAGCATACTTCTCCCAGTGATCTTCCTTTGAACTACTGTTTCTATGAAAATTGGACTAATATTGTAATTCAAAAAATGTATAGAAATTACTTGTACAGGTATTACAATATACACAACATTTCAAGCCAATATATCCTACATAGTGTCAAGCATAGTCTAAAGCAGGGTAGTTTTGTACAGGAAATTGTTTTTATATCAGGTCTGACTTCCCCTTAATCTTCTTGTAGAGGAATTCTTTAGATTGCTGCTTGTAGCTGGCTATGTAAAGTGACAGATATCCCAAAATATAACATTATAATTCTTTTTTTTTTAATTTTCTGTCACAGCAAAACATATTCAATTTTATACTTCTGGAATGATAAGTCACCTCCACCTGTAATCTTTAGTGATCCCCAAGCTTCTGTCTCCCAGTTAGGAAATGATAGTCAGGACCCTTCCTTGTGTTGCTATCTATGTATACGGTCAGCTAGTCAGCTGGTGTATTGTTCTCCAATTCCTAGCCATACTTTTTCTCCCCTGTGTTTCATAGTCAGATGAATAGTGTGACGTCCCCACTCTGGGCCAGTAATCAAAGAGCCTGAATGCTCACCACTGACACTGGAGAGGGATGTTCACTTGAAACAAAAATGGATAAACCCAGCATTTCCAGATGCAGCTCTCTGCATCAAGCACAATTTCCCTTAATAGCACACAGGCAACACATTCCGTCTGGGGCTGGGTTCCCCGTCTGTCCAGATCCCCAATAAGACTCCCACTGGTACAGCTGTAGGGTTAAGTCTTCAGCTGAGTGTCCAAGCCAAGTCCTCCAGCACCCTCTCTGTAGAACCAGTGCTTCATGTCCGCACACACATTTTCAGATTTGATTGTCCCCCACCACACACACACCTGGGAAAGGCTGGCACAGATTTACTAGCTATGCCCTCTTCTGCCCAGACTATAAGTTAGTTACACTGCCACCAGACACCCCAAAGCCAGCTACTTTAAAGATATTACAATGGTACCCAATTATACTGAGTGAAATTAATATTAATACAAATTATAGTGCATGGCCAATGTAGTAAAGCTTCCATTAGTGGCCACAGTGTCACCAAATAGATATAATCCCTCTCAAAGTTTAAAATATTCTCTAAAGGACCAGCTAAAATGAAGAGTTTAAATATATTTAAGAACAAATAATAAAAGAACATGAAAATACTAAATATCTATTTACAATAAACACTAGAGTTTCAATCACAGGAAATATTAAAAATGACACAGATGGGCAGGTTCACACACTTACAGAAAAAACAATACTTATTGTAACTAATCTCACTATATTTTCCTGACTGATATAAAGAATTATTATTCCCTGGTTACTTACTAGAGAAAGGCAAGATGAAGTAGGTGAAGGGTCTTTCCTTGTTAGGTTTAAAAAACAGAGTGCTCTGAGACTGCTCTCTCGTCTTGTATTAAAACATAATTTTTGTTCTAGATTACAGAATGATATCACATACATCTGATCATCTAACTTCTGTTTCCCATGCTAAACCCCTTGGCTAGTAGCTGTCAGGATTTAGCACGTATGTGTCAATAATACTCACTCAGAGAGCCTTGCTAAGATCTGCTGCAGCTCCTGGAAGACATAAAACAATTTCAAACCTCCACCCTTCCAGAGTAGCAATTATTTCACCCCAAAGACAATGCAGAAAGCTCCCTAGTGCAGACTTTTTGTCTCTGGCTGCATAGAGAACTGTAAGATACCATCTTTATGGCCTAAATTAAGTCATTTAATTCCTTTCTATTTTTCAAAGTCAGGTGGATTGAGATTAACCTCTTCTCTTCCTGCATCCTCTGTTTCAATATATACATTTCAAACAGTTACAATAATACATGCACATTTCTTCCTCTGTCCAGTAGGACACACTGTTGATAGAATTTTAACACAAGCACCTTAACAAATACATTTTCAACACAAGCATTTCTACAAATCATTTTGATAGTCAAATAACATATAATTCTTTACTAAATTCCAGCTAGCTGTGCAGGCGTACATGACACATCCAATGCCCTACTTCTCCTGGCATAGCTGGCGATACCTCACATTGTCACAAATAGTACAATACATAACAGCACTCACAACCTCACATTTGATATTGTCTGCATGTGGCACTGGCAATGTGCTAGTTCCTACAAGGGGAATAGTTGGCCACTAAACCATCCTTGCCCTCCAACCAGGTTGAAACAGGACATTGGGCATTTTGAGCCTACTACCATCTTGACTCAGATCACTGGTGTTGCAGATAGATACATGCCTGTCTGTTTATTACTTGACCATCATTCAGTGGTGAATTTTGTGTGTGTGTGTGTGTGTGTGTGTGTGTGTGTGTGTGTGTGTGTGTGTGTGTGTGTGGGTGTGTGCGTGTGTGTGTTTGTGTGTGTGTGTGTGTGTGTGTGTGTGTGTGTGTGTGTGTGTGTGTGTGTGTGTGTGTGTGTGTATATATATATATATATATATATGGGTCTACCTGACAACACCGAAGCACTACAACACCGACAGCAAAATCACCGACACCACATAACCGAAAGTTCACAAACACGAAACCTCACATGCCCGACGCACCACAATCCCGACAATCAACAAACAAAACAAATCCCCTGTTCAAAAAGCACACACACACCACAAGCACACTAAAATCCTTACAAACCTACACTAAACCTTACATACACAACTATCTATAACCTTAACCTAAACCCTAACCTTAAGGTCCATCACTATCGCACACTCACCTAACCCGTGCCCTAACCCTAAATCACTTAACCTGCCCCTAACCCTAAAGACTGTCACTATCGCACACTCACCTAACCCGCGCCCTAACCCTAACTCACTTAACCCGCCCCTAACCCTAAAGATTGTCACTATCGCACACTCACCTAACCCGCACCCTAACTCACTTAACCCACCCCTATCCCTAGAGTCCATCAATATCGCACACTTACCTTACTCGCACCCTAACCTTAACGTTCGTCACTACCGCATACTTACACAGCCTTTTCACATGTCGGTGTTCTCAGTGTCGGGGTTTTCATCCATCGGTCATCTCAGTTTTCGATCTTCTGGTGTCGGTGTTCTCATTGTTGGCGTTGTCAGCTTTCGGCGTTGTCAGGTAGACTCATATATATATATATATATATATATATATATATATATATATATATATATATATATATATATACATACACACACACACACACACACACACACACACACGCACACACACACACACACACACACACACACACACACACACACACACACACACACACACACACACACACACCTGCAGTGATTATACTCCAATGTTGTGAAAAAAAAACAATGTAGTTAAGCACTTCTGTAGTGTGTGACCCAATCTTAACAATTGTTAAGCATGCTTACTTAAACCTGTTAAGCTCAGGTCTCATGCTAGGCAGTAAAACCTGCTAATACTGTCCATCAAACAACAGCGGCATAATTAAAAGTGCTTTCTTTCTGCCTGCTGCCTGTTCCAATAGTCTCTCCCTAACTTACTTCCCTTATGTAAGATGTTTTACTCTCTCTTTTTGACAGTGCTCAGTAAGTACTTTACAGCTTTGAAAGCTGGCAAAACACTTGATGCTCTTTCTTTTCTGTAACTAGTATTACATAGAGCAGATGAAGCTCCATGTATCACAAATAATTATGATTGGATCACTGATCATAACTCCATTATGTGTTCTTGGCATGGATGACAAGATTCACCTCTTGAGCTTTGCTCTCGAGGTGAATTTCCTGGCATCCATGCTTCAAACAGATAATATAGTGGTTACAGTTGGAGACCCAATCACACTCTCTGTCTCTCTTTCTCTCTCTCTGTCACTCTGTTCCCCTCTCTAAGTAGAAATAAAGAAATCCAGCACTACTGTTATACAGGGGTAAAGCACTATGACCTAGTGACCCATGTTTGATTAATGGCATATGTTCCTACTGAAGCTGATGTCCCTGATGTAGGAGAATGGGAAGAATAGGGCTGTATTATGCTCCAGTCTCTCAGAGGTGGGGTGGCAATACCTGGGGGTGGTCTCAAATGGTGCATTTAGCTAATGAAGCTGAGAACATGCTAGCCTTCCTCAGCGGGTGCATATGGTGATGCAGACCACTTGTTCCCCACCTAAAGAGAAGGGCCAAGTGCTTAAAAGAAAAACACCCTATAAGATGAGACACTGGTGAGAGCACAAGCAACCCCTATGGCTGCCTGGATGATAGACACCTCCAGAGCTGGGGGAGGATTGATGGTCACAGCCTCATGGCCAAAAAGCATAGCCCCCATGGTGGAGAGGGATAAAGCCCTTACTGCACCCCAGACCTGCTTATTTAGCAGCACTAGAACTGTAGAGGCTGCAGGGGGAGGATGAGAGTAAGTGTCCAATGTCATGTCATGTCACCCTGGGTGGGTGACATGAAATAATAGTCATTTTCCAATGTCATGTCCCCAACCCAGGGAGCAGGAGGCAACCTAGGCTCACTGAAATGAGTAGCATTAAAAACCTGGCAATCTCTGTGCTGCATAAGGGGTGACCTGCTTAGATGAGAGGTTGCATATACATGGAAGTGAGCATGCTCTGTTGAAGGAAGCTATTGCACAGCTTGTAAGGCTGCCTCAAAGTAGCAGGGAGTTAAGGCACAGGGCTCCCCAGCAGCAGCATGATATTGCACCAGTGTCCTCAACCTTCTCATCAGACCCTGACATGCACTCGTTTGAGCTCGGGGAGGCTGAGGTGGATCCAGTAGACCCAGTGAATGAGGAAGGAACTGGTGGCAGCTGATGGTCTTCTGCTGGGAGCGGGAGGAAAGAAAAAATTATAAAGAAACATTTTTTTCATAATATTTTATCAATATCAATACAGTGATACTTTTATTATGATACTACTGAAAATGTTACTAAAGTGTCTTTAAACTGATTGATGACTAATAGAGGGCATCAGAAGACATGTATCAAAACTCACTGAAAATGGCAATTGATCTAATTGAGCATCAGCTGTTACAGTTCCATGCAAGAAGTAAATTTTGACCTTTGCATTATAACGAAGCACATTTTTAAGCGCTAGAACACATTGGAAGAAATGTTGCCTTTTTATTTATTCTATGATTACATCAAGGACAATATCACAGGCACACATTTATACCTAATAACTGCTGAAACTCGGAAAAATCATCTGAGGCTGCCTTCCCTTACAGAGCCTGTAAAATGTATGAAACACTTTTGAAGGAGTTTTTCACTTGTCTTCTAGACAGGTATACAGATCCCAAAGACCGATGTTCTCTTGCAACTTGGGATATGTACATGAGATATAAAATGAGTCTAGGATAAGTCTATGTGACTCAAAAACTGCTTATTAAAAACACAATGTTTTATTTACACAATATTAATATGGTAAGAACAGCTCTTTTCTAACTGAATACCAAGAATGATAACATCTACAGCTAATAGTAAAAGAAATAATCTTTAAAGGAATCTTGACAATCAGGAACACGGCCTTCATGGGAGCAGGTACACACTGTTACAGATACTAAGATCAGTTTAGGATATCTTGAAATGAACTGCAAGCTGAAAGTTCAAAATTAGTTTATGAGGTTATTCTAAAATGTGGCTACTGCTAAGGAGGTTTTTTTTTTTTTTGCCTAGGCAGGTCTGTGTTTAATGTAGGAACTTCAGGAATAAAACAGAACATTCTATGTTTGTGGGATAGAAGCTGTGGTAGTTATAAACTTGGGTTAAGCAACTAAAAACATCTCTACCCATAAATATTTCACATACACTTTATGCAAAGAAGTAGCTATAACTGGCACGTAGAAGTGGAGGCAATTGAGATATAGCGACAAATAAGATTTTTGACTCTTAACACAACAGTAAGTAATAAAATGTACTGCTGCTACTGAAAAATGTCCTATCCAATCAATAAACAGTAAAACAGCAATATCAAAAAATTAATTCATGACATAAAAAATGATAATATAAAAATGTATAAAAAATGGAAAAATATGTGCACATAACATATAATCAGTTTCTCAAATTCTGTTTTTTTTAAAACAGTTTTCAAAGAAGCAATAAACTAGAGTAATTTATGTACCTATGCATTATACTAGTGACACCAAGAAATTAATAAATGTTATAAATAGACACTGGGGAATTCTTACATTTGACCCTAAAATAAAGGAATTAGTGGGAGATGCACCACATTTTAGATATGAAAATAAAAACTCTTTGAAAAAGAATGCTTTGTTACTCAGGGGAACCTGTTAGTAGTTATGACAACAGATACAATGTTACACAACCTTGTAAGAACTGTTAACTATTGTGATTTTGTGCACGATAGTTGTAGTTTTAAACATCCTGATACAAAGTACAAATATACATTTAAGGTTAGTGCTAACTGTTCCATAAAACATGTTGTCTATCTGGCTTATTGCCTAGTTTGTATGGCATTCTATGTGGGCAAGATGGATAGAATGTTAAGAGGTAGGATTAGAGAACATCTTTACAACATCCATATACGCTTCCTGAATGTCTTGTTGAAACATGTTATAAGCACAAATGAATCACATACTTTTAACTTTTTAGTTATAGATATAGTGAGACCTAACTTATGGCGGGTGATATAAGAAATATTACTGAAACTGCAGAGGTAAAATGGATAATTAGGCTAAGGGCTGACAAGGGCAAAGGACTAAAGCTCTTTGAAACCTGTTTTAAAAAATGGAATTTGAGGAATTATTTGCTTATATGTTTTGTGCGCATATTTTTTACATACATTTTTTTATACATTTTTATATTATAATTTTTATGTCATGAATTAATGTTTTGATATTTAGATTTTATTATTATTTGTATATATAGGTGACATTTTACTGTTTATTGTTTGAATAGGACTAATTGAATGCAGTATATATATTCTTGCTTAATTGATGAAACCATTGGTCTGATAAAGGTGAGGTGAAAGTGATTACCATTTGTTTTACCATTTGTTTGTCCATTAAATCCTATGTTTTTATGGTTCCTTTGACCGTGTGTTATTCCGTTAAATTTGTTTTGTTTTGCATTACTGTATTTTCTCTCAACTGAACATTAATTCTCATATACGTAGCATTTTCATTTATTTTGAAACATGTCCTATCATTTGTTGCACTATACAGTTACGTGAGTGAAGAGTGCTGTAGATATGTAGAATATGTGGGGATCTGGGGTGTGGTAGATGAAATAATATGTAAAGCTTGTTTTTTTGCAACTCATTCAGCACCCTGACAGCTGTTTTGCCACCATTGATTCATGTACAAGATCATGAATAATGGGGTCTATATTATGTCCTCAAACACTTAAAAAAGCGAACGCTGATTGATCGAACTTATTTTTGCGAAACTGCAAAATAGCGAAGCAGCAGAAACTCAAATTTTTTCCTAGGGAAAGAATTTGGTTGTCCGTTTCTGTTGCTTCGGTATTTTCAGTGTTATGGTGGAAAGTTACCGGTTGGATTCAGGTAAGTGTGCGATTGTGTGGACGTGAGTGTTAGGGTGATTTAGGTGAGTTAGGGTTAGGGCTTGGGTTAGGTGTGTGTGCGATTGAGTGGACATGAGGGTTAGGGCGGATTTAAGTGAGTTTGGGTTAGGGAGCGGGTGAGGTGAGTGTGCGATAGTGACGGACCTTAGGGTTAGGGTTTGGGTTAAGGTAAGTGGGTAGTTAGTGGTGTGTGCATAGTTTAGTGTAGGGTTAGGTATCAGATTTTAAGTGTATGTGTGTGGATTTCTGTTTGTTTGGTGTGCTTGTGTTGTGTGTATGTGTTTTGGATCAGCGATTTTTTTCCCTGGGAAAAAAATCACTGATCTGACAGTTCGAGATTGTAAGCTTTCACTTAAATTAGGTCGATCAATCAGCATTCGCTTTTTTAAGCGTTCGATTATATAATATAGACCTGAATAATGGGCTCATTACTGCTGGGCTGTTTGTTCATATCACCAGAGCTTTTGAAATTGTTAATTAACTGCAAAAACTAAACTTCTGTGTTAATAGATTTGTGGGCTTCCATATCTAACTGATGTATGGAACTTCTGGAATTGACCATAATAACTCATTCTATGGTACTGCAACACTTACAAAAGGAGCCCCATAAGGCCTAGTATTAAGCCCCCTACTGTTATCTCTCTTCATTAGCGATCTTCCACTTGAACTTCTGCATCTTACCATTGTCACATGCACTGATACTGCATTATAATCAGTTTCCTGATCATAACTTACTTATTATGCGTTCAAGAAATTCACCTTGAGAGTGAAGCTCCAGAAGTGAGTCTTGGCATCCATGTCGAGAACATATAATATTTAGTTAGATCAGAGATTCGATCATAATTCTTTGTAGTGCGTGGAGATTTATCTTCTCCATGTACTACAAATCAGTGAAAAGTAAAGTGTGGCTTTAAAACCAGTAAGGCAATGAGGAAGTGGTTGATATCCTTATGTATTCCCTGTATAAGGAGAAGCTGTTTAATTCAAAATGACCTATGTAATTTAGCAGACATCAGGTAGAAATGGGAGCCGAAACAAAGTTGTTTCTGCCTGCTGCTGCTATTTACTGCTCAGTGCTGTATGCTTTTAGTGCACACCTGATGTTAAGGTTGGGTTTCACATTATAGTAGCTTTGAATCAGGTTGTTTTTTGAGAGTAATCATAGTACTGCATGCACTGCAATGTTTTTCTTACTGAGTCTAGCAAAACACCTTCTGACTTATAAGCTAAATTACCAAACAATTTTACTGACCTCTGGAGATGGTCTCTTGATAGCAAACTCTTAATCAACCCCAATAAAACCAATGTAATGGTCTTTGAAACTAATCAGAAAGTTGTTTCAACCCCACTCATCTATTGAAAGATGACTGATGCAACATCATTCACAATGTCTTAGAAGAGAAATGCTTTGGACTGACACTTGACCAATCACTTTTTCTTTATCATTCATGGCCAGTCTGGTGGTGTTGAGGAATAAAGCCTTGACTGCAGCCCAGCTGACCAGGGTTTGATTAGCAACTTGGGCAAATGATGGAGTAGCAGGGAGGAATGGGCAAGCCCATCATGGAGAGTGGTTCTGTAGGTGTTCCCTGTGATGATACCTGGTGGAAGCTGTGGATGTCATGGTGAGGGGGTATAGTCCAGTGAGAGGAAGAAGGTAGAGGACAATGTTAAGCTTATGTGGAGGCAGGCAATTTATCACACATTTCCACTGCACCCACCTATTTGGATGCGACTACTGATGTTGTGTTGGGGGAGGTTGGAATGGGGTAGGTCATTACAATTAAATCTCCTCAGCAGAATGGAGGTGTCTAGACCCTCAGAATGCCCTTAGACTCCATCTCAGCCCCTGCTGCACTGGATCAAGTCCAGGAGGAGAGGAGAAGCTGGTAGACCCATTGATGGATATTGGGCACCTGAGCACTGGGTAGAAAGGCATTAGGATGACACACGGGAGTAAAATGTGCTCAAAAAAATTCCTTTACCACTAAAAAGATAAAATCATTAAAACAGTTTTGGTATAACTAAAACGCTGCTTAAAGAAGTGCATACCTTTTTTCACGAATTACATGGACTGCCACTGCCAAAAATATTCTTCTTCTAAAACTTAAAAAAAGAGCCGTAAAGAGCCTTTGCTGGCTCTGTATTCCTCTTACAATACTCAGAGATTCCAAACCATGCAAAATAAAATCTTAAGATTTAATATTCTAGCAAGCCCTCTAGTAAATTCCTGCAGCCTTCTTACTGAAATCCCTTGGCTATCAGTAACAGACAGATCCACCTTCTTTCTTGTCTCTCTACTTTTCAAAATCGTAAATGTGAGCTACTGCCTCCATCTGAAAACAGCATTCATATTTAGGCAACAAAACTTTACCTGGAGAAGCTCCTAAAATGACAGTATTTCCCTCTCTTCTCCATGCATCAAAACTGCTACTGGAGTAACATCATTCCATAGACCAGGTCCTGTCTACGCATAGGAGTAAAAACCCAGGAGAATGATGCCTTTAAAAATACTCCCAAAAACACATTCTTATGGCAGCCCAGTGCACTTGCTATTGTAATAATTGTTAAGAGCAGATGACAATTCAAGCTATGAATAGCCTTTGAACCCGAATCCTTATTTATTACTTTAAATATTATCTGATGTTGTTCCCTAATGTATAGAAACATGTAACTTTTGCCTTTGATTCTTGTCTATTGCCAGTGTACCAATACTTAAACTTTGTGTGCTTCGAGTTACTTTTAAATAATTATGCAGGTCTTTATGGACTTATTCTGTGTTATATGTTTCATATGGACTGCTGCTCACTGTGTCTGCGATGTGGCAGAAAAGAGTCAGTGAACCAGCATCCTAAACTATTAAAAAATATTAAATAAACAGCAAGATTAGAGAACAGGCATTTGTGGCAGCTGTTAAGTCATGACTCATGCATTCAAGTTCCCTAATCTTCAAAAATAAGACATATCATGCATGACATGAACTTGACCCCATATATTCAATGTATCCATTTTTTTTTTTACTTTTTTTTTGTAGTATGACTTACAGTTTTCCATTCCTTTCAATATATTTATTTTGTTTGTCTATTGTCTTTTCTGTACCAGGAAGGTCCAAATGGGCACAAGTCCCATTTTCAGTCGAGTCCCAGGGAGAAAAGCTCCACGTATAATACATATATACAATGAACAACAATAAAAATTAAACCGTTTAAGCATTATTTTGCATGTAGTATTGAAACACATAGTAAAGACATTTGTCATATTCTTTATAAGTTCTGTTATTAACGTAATAGCTGGAGATACAAGAGCAATGATAGTGTACATAGGTCATAGGTTCAATGCAGCAGGATGTCACTACAGCAGGAATAGAAAATAGACAAACGGTATAAGCAGAAATAATCAAGAAAAACATAAGTAGAAAAGTTCTGACAGTGGGGAGATAGAGATAAGTCCATGAACTAAATAAAAAGTCAAGTTTATAAGTCTTTGCTGAGCTGGCTGTTGTGTTTACTCTACTGCAATTTTCAGGGGGGTACAATCCTTGACTGTACTTAGTAAAAAAATAATAAGTCTGTAAGCTTTTGCAGGGTTGGATGTTGTATTTACTGCATCTGCTGCAGTCTTTGGGGGGTGCAGTCCATGACTATCTGTCAATGTGGTAATTACATTGTTGATTAAATTGTCTGTTAATAAGGTCTCTTTCATATTTTGTATTCATTAGGTTCTTATGAAGGTGTTGACTTCTTGGTGGTTTTCATATTTTCAGGTCTAGTTCCAGTGAGATTTTTAACATTATTTTTAAGGTGTCAAGTATATTTCTTTGTATTAAGTTAGTTGTATAGTGTGGGTTGTGTTAGGATTTCATAGTTTAATAATATAGTTGTATTGTAGGTAGTTTAATCTTATTTAGACAATGGGCAAACTGTACATCAATACCCGGATTGGAAAACAAGCATTCTACAGCAGGGTATTAATGTACAAGTAATGTCCGCTGAGAAGAACAAGTCTGCCAATTCAAGGCTGCTTATCAAGCCACTGTGGAGCTTGGGCTGAAGAAACGGAATGGCTGCCATTATTTTACACTCGGTAAGCAGTGGTTTTGCTGTTTGGCGAGTGTAAAATAGAAAAAAAAATGCAATGTGTGTGTGAGAGTATAGTAATCGGATGTGATCCTATGATTATGTGTATAACATGTAAAGACAACTAACTATATGTAGGTTATGTGGCAGCAAATACAGGTGTGGAGAAAAAAACTATAGCATTCATGTATTCTGATCATACATACCGTAGGTCTTTGGAATAAGTGTACTTGTAGGAGTATATTCATAAATACCTACAATTCGCATTGTCAACATTTACAATATCATACTCATCCCATCAAACTCAACTGAGTAAAACAACAAAACAGGGTCTAGTATGGGCCCTGTAGGGGGTGCTCAACAAAGTTGATCAAATAGTGTGGACCAATTCCATACCCACTAAAACAATGTTGAACATAGTAAACTGCAAGATAGAAGGTAAATATGCTGCATTATGATTGTTGAGAAAATATGGTTTTCCTAAGGGCACTCTGTGTAAAAGGGATAAACCATTACATAAGTACTAGAAATACTTAAAGGGAGTAAAGGAAGGATTAAGGAAAGAAGAAAATAAATTCATACAAGAGGCACAGCGAAAATATATACCTGTACAAGTGATTATCCTGGAGAGAGGGAATGTGTGGATATTAAACAGGAAACATCATCAGACCCTAGAGAGGATTAAAGGAGAAAACCATCATCCAGTAAGTACAACATATAAGAATTCAAAATAGTCTTTTTAAAAAAAAGCAAAACAAAAAGAATTCACAATAGAATGGAAAATTGAGCAAAAATGGTGGACTTGAGAAAGAAATAGAAAAAAGGCTCACAAAATGATCATAGAAAACATATGACTTCCACAACCTCCAAATGACAGTGAAGCAGAAGGTAGTTTAGAAAGAATTAGATACTTTACAAAGGCTAAGGGATGCAAGACATGAGAAAGAGAGGGAAAGAACACTGTAAATGATTGCACTTCAGACAATGGGCAAGCTGTACATCAATACTCTGATTGGAGAACGAGCGTTCTCCAGCAGGGTATTAATGTACAAGTAATGCCCGGTGAAAAATCAGAACGCCGCGTCACGGCAGCTTATCAAGCTGCAATGGAGCTCGGACTGAAAAAAAAAACAGAACGGCCGCACTAAGCAGAACATTTGCTGTTTAGCAAGTGTAAAATTAAAAAATAAAATAGCATGTGTGAGAGTGTATGCGAGTAAGAGAAAGAGAGCAATCAAGTGCGTGTGTTTCTGTCTGCAAGGGTGTGAATGGGTGCATGAAAGCAGAGACTGTGTGTGTGTGTGTGTGTGTGTGTGTGTGTGTGTGTGTGTGTGTGTGTGTGTGTGTGTGTGTGTGTGTGTGTGTGTGTGTGTGTGTGTCTGTGTGTGTGTGTGTGTGTGTGTGTGTGTGTGTGTGTGTGTGTGTGTGTGTGTGTGTGTGTGTGTGTGTGTGTGTGTGTGTGTGTGTGTGTGTGTGCCTGTGTGTGTCTGTGTGTGTGTGTGTGTGTGTGTGTGTGTGTGTGTGTGTGTGTGTGTGTGTGTGTGTGTGAACGAGAGAGAGATGGATGGAGAGAGTGAGAGAGCAAGTGAGAGTGATGTGTGAGTGAATGCATGTATGTAAGCAGAGGAGACTGTATGTGTATATCTATGTGTGTGAAAGCAGAAGACACTGTGCATGTGTGTATGGGAGAGAGAATGGGCCGTATGTTGTGTTTCACTTGCTTATTTTTTTTTTTAAACACAACATTATTTTGATGTAAAAGGTTTCCTCCAACACCATTAACAAGTGTGAAACAGTAGGCAGAGGAACTATTTTACATTAAAAATATATAAAAAAATAATATAGTATTTAAAAAAAAACAAATAAGCAAGTAAAACACAACAGTTTTACAGTGAGCCCATTGTTTAAGCACAATAATGCCCTCTAGGGTATGTGTTAATGTGTAATTAATGCCCTTCAGGGTTGTAGAGGCCTGATGCCTGTGGTGTCGGGCCTCATAACACCCCTGGGCAGGCATTAATTACACATTAACACACACCCTGTCAGGCATTATTGCTTGCGTAGAATATCGCAGCCCCATGCCAGGCAGTATTACTTAAGAGAGTATATAACAAATGCAGGCACATTATGGTGTGATCAGATTGAAAGGATGACTAAGGAGAGGTGAAGGGGTTTACAAATAAGGCATAGGACCCACTAAGTGAAGACACATGGAAAATGACAAAATATAGAAAGGACCAGTAAACAACTTTTAGCATGAGACTTAACTGTTTAGAGGGATAATATACATAAGAGCAAAATGGAAGCATGAAGAACCATAAGCTTAATTAACACCATGACTGAGACAAAATCTGAAGTACTTATTTTTTGTTTATTTATGCTTTGTTTACTCAGTAGTCCTTCTAGGTTGTAGCCCATATACATTGATTGAAACCATTTAGAATAAAGCTCCACAATGTAAAAAAAGAATAATTCTAAGTTTATATCCAGTATCACTGCTTAATAGATACTCTTAAGGAAATGTCCAACAGAACAACCAATTTGGACTCATAAGAGAGCCACTAATTCAATATAGAAATTTACATACATAAAATATGAACAGGCTAACTAAAAGGAGTCTAACTTAAAAAGGAAATGTTTGTAGATATACTCGTATAAATCAAGTGATGACTTTTAAGCATGTAAGTTCTTTCTGAGACATTTTGTTTTGAATTCAGCCTCACTGATAGTTTTCCTTAAAGTAATTCAAAAGCTTGTTTCAGATACTACCAACACGATTACAGAAGAGGGTATCACCAAATGTATTTTGATTTCTAAATTATTTTACTAATGGTGTTCAGGCAATCTAAGACTTCTAGAAGGTTCATAACATACAAAGACTTCTAGAAGGTTCATAATATACCAAAATGTGTAGTAGTAGTGATGGGCAGCTAAAAAGAAAAACTAAGTAGTAGGAAATTGAATTTATATTTGCATGGTGGCCAGTTGAGAGTCATTAGTAAGTCTCAATGATGGACCCTTACAGTTGACCAACATATCTAGCATATTTGTTGTAAACTTGTTTTACTGAATTTGTGTTCCTCGTGGATATAACAATGTTTGGGATGATGGCATATAATTGTTTAGACAACAGTAAGGCTTTGGTAAGTTCAGAGCTAGTGAATTGTGAAAAGTAGGTCTAGATCTTATACAAACTTCCCAACATTTAATTAAATTGTTTACCAGTAGAAGTAACTTAACCTTTCTTCATCAGGAAATTTTGAATACAGGCCAGGCATTTTTTCATCAACCCGAGGAGAAGTTGTGAATGATAATAACGAGTTTAAAGAATGTATTTGGGAGGGAAGATGGCAATAGTTAAGTGGGATAAGTTGATCTTCCCCATAGAATAAGGTGGAATACAATTATCTGATGTGAAGGGACACTTTAGAGATATGCATTTAAGGTTTATATACATAACACTAGCAGTAGGTTATAAATCAAAGTGGAAAGGGTTGATGATGAGACAGAGCGGAAATTTATAAAATATGGAGAAAGCAGAATTTCAGATGCAGGTTCTGAAGGAGAATAACCACTAAACAGAATATTATATTCATAAAGTAACAGAAATTATTCTAAGAACTAAGCCAACACAGATATTAAGAAATTAGGTTTTCTCAATAGGGATGACTGCATGTACAAAGGTTAGAAAATAGGCAAGAGGGAGGCAGGAATTACTGGGAAAATTGTCAAAGGAACCAAGATATTTGGAGCATGTAACTAGACAGGGAGAAATAATAGAGTGGGATGAGGCCAAACATAAGTTTGGATTGCAGGTTAGAGGCTGTCTTCCTTATCAAGGACTGATATCAGAGTATAGGCAAAGATAAAAGTATAGGGGAGTGGCAAGTGAACGACCAGCTCTGGCAGAGTCTTCAGTTGAGTCTAGATCAGAAGCTGCTGTTAAAAAGATGTAATTAGTAAAGCATATAAAATAGTCTATGATAACTAACAATCAATTAGAGTAGGTTAGAAAAGATTGGGAAGAGATACTGGAAAGGCATTTTAAAAGCGAATAATGGAAGGACATCTGTATGTCTCCCAAGTATGCAACAAAGTCAAGAACGTTTAAGTGTTTTGCTTTGAAGTGTTTGCATAAGTCTTTTAATACTTCTAGCAGATTTCAAATAATTTTTCCTCAGATAGATTGCAAATGCTGGAGGTTTAGTGGGAAAGAGAAGTAAATGGAAATGCGTTTCCTGAGACTATAACAAGTTGACAGATTTTTACAATTCCCAACAAAGTTTTTGTCAGAAAATGTTGGGGAAGCAAATAGTTGTAACTAAGGAAATTATTATTTTCAGATTGGACATAGTTTCCGAATTGCCTAGTCATGGTAAGGTCTTACTAAGTTTAATGCTATTGGCCACTAAAAAAGTATTTACTACAAGAAATCTAAGCCAACTGTAACTGATGTACCGCGTATTGTAAAAGAGGTCAAAGAAATGGAGGTGGGATCTTTAGAAAATGGAAGGACCATTACATAGAAATAAATAGAATTTATGGGAACAGTACATGCAGAATAATGTTTAGGAGGAGGAGAAGGATGAAGAAGATAAGTGAAGTTTAAGGTAAGGTGAGAACTGAGCAATTTGTATAGTGCTGGAATGAATTATAATTGATGAAAAGAAAACATATATGTATACTGCATGAAAATAAGAAACATGCCACAATGGTATGTTTTATTTTCTCTTAATGTATGTGTATCTATGTCTTTATGTAAACTGTTATTTAATAAATATATGCATTCAAGTATTTAAAGACATTATGGCATTCTACCTCTGATCAGCTGTCAGCATGATGACCCTTCTCATATACCATACTGCACCTGTCTTGGTGTAATCAAGGAACGGGCTTATGGAGTCATAATGAAACACAAGTTATTGATACTCTGAGACTCTAGTCCCAAAATTTTAAAATAATACAAACATTACAAAAATGCATTTTTTTGCAGCAGACTGTGCCCTCTTTACCTTCCTGTGTGGTGTTTCTGCACTATACCTCTCATGGCAGTGGTGTATGTACAGTGTTAAAAACCTGGTTTAGCATTTTATATAACTTTCCAAGAGGTTTTTTCAAACTCAGTGAGTGTTATATGAATTTAAGAGGTGCAAGGACTGAATCCTACCTGCTTGTCAGATATTGGGCTTATCCCCTACTTCATCCATTGCTACCATTTTCTGTTAGGTGTAACTCAAATTCTTAAAGCATATATAAGCAAGCAAGATATTCCTAAGCAATAAAAGAGAACAACATCTTCCTGATCATTAAATATACTATCTGTGAGAAAAGTGCAATTAGTAAAAAAAAAAATCATAACATTTTCCCTTGACTCAGTGTGGCCCACACCTAGAGACAGCATTAACTCTAATTGTCAGCAGTTTTACAGTTGAAGTAAGGAAGCAGCAGCAATGCAAGTGTAGTGACCCCAGATTTACAGTGTACACTTTTCACAAAGTCAGAAAGAATCAGCCCAGAACAGTATCAGTCCCAGGACTAAGTCCTGCCAGACTCTTCTCGAGACTTTCCTAAAGTTGGATAACTCTTCATTGTGATGATTTGTGCTCTCTCCTTCAAGCAGCAACTCACCAGCTGGCCAGTACACCACATTGCCTCACTTTCACCACTTTGTTACCAGCCTGTCAAGTAGAACAAACCAAATACATCAATAAAGCCCAAATAAACTGATATCCTATGAATACCTGTATCTAACCTCTGATATGGTCCTAGCTTTATAAAATGTTAGTTTTGGTATGACCTTCATTTGAAATATTCAAACTGTATCTCATCTTGGAATTTGTTTTCTTCCCTAAATGTTGCTATTAACTTTTTCAGACTGCTTCTTTATTTGTTTGCATTTATTAGCCTGTAATTTTTATTTATTTATTTATTTAAATTTGTTGACTGGGAGTGTCCGACTGGACATAGGTCCATTTTCAGCAGAGGCCGGGGGGTAAAGCTCCACAGTAAAATAAACAGACAGTGGTTACATTGGATTACATAGCGATTAACAATTTAACATAGCAATTACTTACAACATATTTACAGATGAAGAACATAGTACATCAGCAGACAACTAGAATCTTTATCTGTGAAGTACATAACAGACATTAACAAATGTTATAATGAGAAGTTCCTGCTGTATAATAAGTACTAGGCTTATGAGCATCTGAGCTTGCTATAATCAAGGTAGTTAGTGGAGTGGAAAGAAAGGTAGTGGTTGGATGGGTGGATGATATTAGAATGGGAGTTGCAAGGGCATAGCCAGCATGTTTTTAGGTGCACTTTTAGTAAAGTTCTGAAGTGGGTGCATGATGGTATGGAGGTAATTGTGGGTGGGAGGGAATTCCATAATTTGGCTATGGTGCAAGAGAATAGTGCTTCACCAGGAGAGTTATTGGCTTTAGTGATCTGCAAGTGATTTTTGCTGCTGGATCTTAGTGGTCTGGTGGTGTGATAGGGTTGGAGTAGATTCTGGAGGGATGGGACATTTAGTGGATGGTTTACTAGTTTGTGGGTGAGTGAGAGTTGATACCACTGAAGGAGGTGAGGGAGTTCAAGCCAGCCCAGTTCAGCAAGTGAGAGACAGTGGTGACTACGGTAGGATGCCCCTGTGGCGAATTTGGCGATTTTGTTGTAGCAGGTCTTTAGCTTGTTTAGATCGCATTGCCTTAGGTTGGTATATATTGGGAAGGCATTTCAATTTCAATTTCATTGGGGCACAACTCATTTTAGGTGGAAGCATTAGAAGAAAAGTTACACAAGTACTACAGAAGCAAATAACTCATATGACAATAAAATAGGTCTAAACATGAATATCATCAGGATCAAGAATACAAAACATATTGTAGATAGCTGAACGTTATAACAATAGTTACCAATTAATTCAGAACAATCAGAGATAACAGTCACAGAGACTAGATCATTCAGTTTTATTTTTGTTTTTTGTTAACTAAGTAACTGAAGTCGTCTGATCATTGCCAGATCATGGTCAAAAGGAGTCCTAGGCAGGGGATGGAGCAGGGCCCCCACCCTCCCCACAGCCATTCTGGTGTCCCATCTCTTGTTTTTCTTCCCCCCCCCCCCCAGTTGCTGCAGAAGTATCAGCATGCATGCTATTTTCTTCTTTATTTTTGAAACAAAGGCAGAGATATGGATTTCATTTAAAACCTTTAATGTAAATATCCTTTGTTGCCCAGATTAGTCCCACTAGTCTAGTAATGTCGTTTCAGGGGAGACCCTTGGTGGTATTTATAGTAAAAGGGTACATTTGTTCAGGTCAATGGGGAACTTCTCCCTACTCTTTTTGATAGTTCAGGTGGATATAAAAGATCTTAGAGCACTTATTATTAACACAGACAGATGGAACTTCAGTTTAACATTTCATCC
This sequence comes from Protopterus annectens, assembly GCF_019279795.1. Classification (NCBI taxonomy): domain Eukaryota; kingdom Metazoa; phylum Chordata; order Ceratodontiformes; family Protopteridae; genus Protopterus; species Protopterus annectens. The sequence goes on from NC_056741.1 coordinate 843,727,524, forward strand.
AAAGGATGACACACTCAGGAGTGCAACACCCCTCCCATCTTAAAGTGCCCTGCAGCATCAGCAATCCATCTACATGGTGTGGGAGTAGAACCATAGCCTTCAATACCAAAGGCATTTCTTCTTCCTGCTGTGTTACTAACACTATTTTGAAATTCTATAGCAAAACAACTGATGGGCATTTGCTAAACAAAATAGTTGCATATTGAAAACAGATTTAGCATGAGCAACAGTAAACATCTCTAGACTTGAAACTCACATTCCTTGACAATGCACTGGAACTCACATTCACCCCTGCAGTTTTAAAGATTTTTTTTCCATTAAGTAGTAAAACAAAATGTATGAAGTAATAAAAAGGTAAAGATTATCCATTCAGTACATTTCAATCACCTCTGATCAGTCTAGTAGTTGGTGAATAGGATTAAGGCTCTAACCAAGGTACAGGGTTTGTGCTTGAGCAAGCTAGTTAACTAAAGTGCCATCCCTAACTAGAGAATTTTAGACACACCTACACACACACACACACACACACACACACACACACACACACACACACACACACACACACACACACACACACACACACACACACACACACACACACACACACACACACACACACACACACACACACACATTGTAGCTCCAATTTCTCTGTGTGAAACAGCCTAAGAAGTTGAAGCAAAGCTGCAAAGCAGCCTGAAAAGTTGCAGTGCGTTGGAAGCAAGCAGCCCAATCTTACGTATGTTTAATTCTCATGTCTTGCCATGTGTGCATCCTTTGTCAGGACACACACACACAGCAATGTGTGAGAAAAATGTTTGTAAATTTTATTTATAATTACAAATTTTGTTATAATTAAAAATTAAATGTTGTGGTAGCTCCCAGCAGGCGCCCTAAGCCAGAAGGCCCTAGACAACTGCCCAAATCACCTAGTGCTGGATCTGGCTCTGTGTCTGATAACCCTTTTTATCTTCAACCAAGGCGTAAGGAAAAGATGATACATGAAAGTAAATGTACAAAGCTGATCGCACAGACAAAAAAATGCTCATAAAAATCAAAGTGTTGTACACATAAATAATAGCATTATTTGTATGATATGGTACCTTGTGAACAATGTATAACAAATGTTGACAAATTATGGGTGCAGCTCACTATGCAGATTACATGACTAGAGCATGAGGGTGAAATGATAAGGAAAAGAGAAGAATATAAAGAGCATGCATTTAAAGTAAAACAAAGCTGTGCATAATTAGACAAGGAACTTCCTATCTCTTTTACATTCAACTTTCTACTCTACATAAACTCTCATATTTAATCCCTCTAAGTGTTCCTCCCTCTCTTCTATTCTCACCCTGCATCTTCCTGGAAAATCACTCAGATCCAAAAATCAGAATGTCCTTGAAGTGTACAAACCCACATGTAGTCCAGCACAACCTTTATTGTCATTTTCCCTAACACGCAAATGGAACTCTCTTCCAAAACACATCCAAACTACTCAGAACCACTCTAGTTTTAAGCCTTTACTTCAGTCCTATCTGTCATCTAACTGGGAATGCTCCTGCTCTCATCCTGCCTAACCTTTATCTGTTTTACTCCTGCTTCCTATTAAGCTTTCTTTCATATATTCTGCCTAACATTTGCTATGTTCTTCTTATCACCTTCTTAATTTATGTTTCATTTTAGGCATTTTTTATGCCTTGACCTTAAGAAGGCTAATTTATTCCATGTAATCCCAGAATGCTTTGTTATGGCATATGCCACAAAATGCTTTGTTATTATTATTATTTTGTCAATCTGTTACTTTTACATCATTTAATATTTTTGTATTATTATTCACAATTGTAATATTGTAAGTGGAGCTTTTCTCCCCGGGCCTTCATTGATAAAGGGCTCATTTTGGCCCAATGGACTTTCCCAGTCAACAAACTGCAAATAAATAATAAAATATAAATAAATACATGGGAAATAGTTGTTAACATGTTAGTTTGAGGAAGGACTTGGTAAATGGAATAGGTCTTGAGGTAACACAAGTAAAAGATAGTGAGGGACATTTACACATCTACAGAGGAAGCACCCAAGTCCTTAGGGATTGGGAAGTGCCAGGTAGAAGTAGGTTAACAAAAAAAAGTATGAATCTTTCAAGATCCAAGAGAGAACAGGGTATGAGATTTAGCCGTGGTCCTAATACAATTTGTACAACAAGATGGACAAGAAGGGTATGCTAATACTGGTCTACAAGTTTGACATGCAAAGTTGTGTTATATGGTTATGCTGTACAGCTATATAACTAGCCCTAGTCTTGTGACACAGCAGAGGTTTCTACTGAATAAATGAAAAACTCATTTAAATGTCTATTGTACAGTTTTGTCATCTTCCTTATCTTATGAAATGTCTCTTCTAGTCTTTTGTTAGTGTGCATTTATTACTCTCAAATTCTCTCAAACTTATCAAAGGTAATTTTAATAATTAATTTTTTGCCACCCTCAACTCACCCTAAATCAGGGACTTTTTATTATTTCTGGGAACACAGAACAGACATATATATTCAAGGACCACACCTTTCGGCCACCAAACCTGGACCGAAACACTAAAGGTGGAGGGTTGTCTATATTCATTAAGGATATCCACACCTCCAAACTAGTTGCTCAGCATAACGCATCCGAGATTATCCAAGTTCAACTAACTCTGGGCAACACCGCAATCCAGATTGTAGATTGCTACAGACCCCCCCCACCATGCCCCAGGATTCCCACTCCTCTTTTCTTGATACACTGGAAAATATTAAGGTACAACTCAGCACTCTAATAATGGGTGATTTCAACTACCCTACCATTAACTGGGAAAACTACTTGTGTACCAACTCTTTTGCTCAAGGTTTTCTGGAAATCATCAATTCCAATGCCTTGGATCAACTTATCCACACCCCCACCAGGGGCAGCAATATCCTAGACCTGATCATCACCAACACAGGGGACCGGTGTTCCACACCAGAGGTCAGCTCCTCGTTGGTCAGATCCGACCACAAGCTAATCACCCTAGACATCCACATCCCGCTCCCACCCCTCATTAGGAAAACAACCATAAAAAATTTCTCCAAAGCCAACTTCACACTTCTTAAGACAGAAGTGGTAAACTTCACGGCACCCATGCAGATGGACAATAAAGGTACAACTGATAAAACCTACACAAATGCACTTTATAAGCACTTACATGAGTGTATGGATCGTGCTATCCCTAACAGAACCAAGATGCTATTCTCCAAAAAAAGGAAACTAATCTGGTGGTCTTCTACCATAAACAAACTCTACAACAGAAGAAAGAAACTGTTGCAAAAAAAGAGTAAAATCCCACAATTGGAGGAATTCCCTGGTTAGCATCAGTAAGAGCTGAGATCCCTCATAAAATCCTCCAAAGCTAGTTATGAAAACAAAATCACCGCTGATTCTAAAGACAACCACAAAGCATTCTGTAGCTACGCCAAAATCTCAATGGCAACACTCAGATCTGCTCTGAGTTACAGCACAATGACACTAAATATACAGAACTAACTGATATTTCCAACATCCTGGTAGATAGGTTCAGTGCTAACTTTACCCCCCTCTCACCCCCTAAAGGGTCCATCTTTATACCGGAAGAATGTAAAGTTCCTGTAATCACAGCTGCACAGGTAAAAACTTCAGTCTCCAAAGCCAAGAACACAGCATTCATGGGACCTGACAACATCCCAGGCTGCCTTCTACACGAACTACAAAATGAACTGGCACCCCACCTAAGTACCATGTTCAATCATAGCCTCACCTCAGGCTTTGTGCCCATTGAATGGCGCACTGCGACGGTTATCCCACTCCACAAAAGGGGGGGGCCACAACAGACCCCAGTTACTACTGCCCCATTAGCCTGATGAGCCTGGTCTGCAAGGTCATGGAATGTATCATCATAGAACTCATAAACAAAGTCATTGGAGATCTCCAAACTCTGGACCCTACACAGTTCAGATTTGTAAAAGGCAGATCATGTCTCCTAAACCTGATAGACTTCTTTGAAGTAGTCACCAAAGCCATAGTTGAGGGTAAGGTGGTTCACACAGCCTATTTAGATCATGCCAAGGTGTTTGACACCATCCCCCACTCTGGAATTATAGATAAACTCACTAAACTAGGTATAAATCCCTATGTTACAAGATGGATTACCAACTGGCTTACTGGCAGAACCCACACTGTGAAAGTAGCAGACTCCAAATCAGACTTCAGACCAGCGACAAGTGGTGTACCACAGGGTTCAGTCCTGGGTCCTCTCCTGTTTGGTATCTACTTCTCTGAAATACAAGCTAACACAGAAGGTTTTTGGCTAACTAAATTTGCAGATGACTGCAAATTAGGAGCCATAATCGAAACTCCTAACGATGTGGACATCCTACATAAGGGCCTCACTGAGACATATACCTGGAGTCAAAGCCATGGTCTCAAGCTCAATGCCAAAAAGTGCATTGTCATCCCCTTTGGTAAAAACTCTGTACCCATGAACTACCACATAGGCGATAGTCTACTTAAAACTGAAAGTGTGATAAGAGACTTTGGGACACAGGTGGACAGTAGTTTCTCCTTTGATAATCACATTGCCACAGTGGTCAGGAAATCCTTCTATGTGGCACACCTCATCACCAAAGATTTCTCATCCAGAAAAAAAGAGGTCATTGTTCCCCTCTACTCATCACTCATTAGACCCATTACAGAGTACAAAGTCCCTTTTGGTATGTACCTTACAAGACATCTACAACAACTGGAAAGGCTGCAAAAATACCTCACAAAGAGGATTACTGGCCTCAAACAGATGCCTTACGCAGACCGACTCAAAAAACTCCAGCTTTACTCCATCGCATATCGCCTACTCAGAGGCGATCTCTGCCTAACATACAAAGCTATGTCAAACCCAGAGCTGTTGGACATGCTCCACTTAAAGAAATCCCAATCTCTTCGAGCTACATGCTCTAGGGACCTAAACCTTGTCACCACAATAAACAGAACATGCTGGAGGGATAGATTCCTGTCCCAGAGACTTCCCATACTCTGGAACAGACTACCTATCTATGTCAAACAGAGCTCCTCATTAGCACTCTTCAAAAAAAATCTTGAGGATTGGATGGGTAATAGGAAATTCACCCTGGGGATCACTTCTGTGGTTCTGCTTGACAGAGGCACAGGAATATAATTTTCTTGGGTGGCGAAAGCCAGGGTACCTTTTTGGCTAGGCTTGTATAGGCCCTAGGGACAATAGCCTAGTACCTACCTATGAATCTATGAACCTATGACCCTTCTGAAAAGCCTGGACTCGCAATGCTGTGTCCTGAAATGCTGGCAAAAAATACAAAAAATACAGAAGCAGAGTGAATATTGAATATTGCTTATTTCCTTTATACATGTTTTTGTAGGGGCAGGACCTCTTTACTGCTGATGCAAAGGGTATGACTCTCATAATCACTAAACTTTTATATACCAACTCCAATATCACCATAGCATGGAGAAAAGGGAAAATACTGAGAAATGGCACTCTCTGGCTTAGTATATATAAGCAAGGATTTTCTGTCTGAACATTCTAGGACTTAGCAATTCAAACTGTTAACATACATTCAATATTAGGGCCTCTGCTGAGTCCTAACCTACCCTCAGCTCAGTATTTTCCTTTCTTAATCTGTTGCATTCATTTATGTTATTAATATACTCAGAAATCTTCTCAACTTTATACCTGACTAGTTTCTTTTCCATATAGAGCCCCAGCACGAGTCTTTTCCCTCACCTTTCTGTACCAGTCTAGATTCTTGTCTTTCTAAATTTATTAGACCTCTGATAAATGACTCACTGTGCCATCACCTCCTTCTTCACCTATCAGATCTTCCATATGGACTTTTTTAATATTTAAACTTGTATATGTATCTGAATCCTCTATAGGCCTGTTTTATGATACTTGTTTTATGTGTGCTTTATTTTTGTCTGTCTTCCTATACCTTTGTGTCCCGTTCAAGAAATCTATCACCTCTGTATCTAACAATATGTTTCTGTTGTGTAACTGTTGTTGTTCTAAATTCCACTTACCCCCTAGTTCTGTAACCCAACTCACCCCTTTTTCTTGCACTTCAACAACCACCCAAGCACCAGTGCAAAATCACAACTCATTTCCAAACAAACTAGATTCAAACACCACTGGTATTCTAATACCACATTTGCTTTGAAATTTTTGAAACCTGAAGAGACAGTTTGGTGGAATGTATTAGATTAGCAGTCAGCTTGTCATTCTGCATTAAGCATGGATGTTCTGTACCTCACTGTCTGTGCTGGTGGCCTTGATGTTGAGGATTTAAGCAAATAGTACAGTGGTGAACTTTGTTGTCTCATAGCAGTAGCTGAAGGTTGGTTCTCAGTTAGGGAGCCTTGTATGTGCAGTGTCTGTCATTCCTGTATATGCATGTGTTTTTGACAGTTGTTCCAGTTTTCTCACATTCAAAGACATGCTGTGTATAGGTTCATAGCTACTTACTAGGCTGTTGATCTGTGGGGATCATAAGAAGCCTAGCCTTGCATTTCCATGATAATTAATGGCTCTTATATTTTTCAATATGAATATCCAAAGAAGGGCTGAGCAAGTATATGTTAGGGTAATGACATCTTTCCTCTATCCATGAGGGCTTGTGGTACTAAACTAGGGTGAATTTGTGGCTACTCATCTATTCATCCAAATGACATTTGAATAGAGGAAGACAAGTATTCTTCTTTATGTGGCGTGGAAGATGGTTCATAGAAATGGTATTCTCTGGGATACATACCTGTCCATCAATCATGATCTATTAATTTTGCAAAAGTGATTGAGGTCCCTTGGTGGATGTTTGTGATACCGTTTTACCCTTGTATGTGTAATAAGTCAGACAAAATAGGGTCTGTTTGGGGTTCTATCCAGGAGCCAGAGGTCACCTCAAAATAACCTGTATTACACTGAGGAAAGAGACAAGATGTTGAGTTGGTCTGGATAATTTTTATAATTTAGGCCCTTGATTTTTTATTTTTTTTGAAAAAGCTTTGTGGTTGTTCCCGTTATGACAAGTATTTGGACAGGTATATACCAAAATGAGCATTACATTCAATGATCAGCCTGATGAGTGCTGAGCGCAGTACAGTTATGTTCCTGGATCTGGATATCATGCCTTTAGATAAAAGCTGTGCAGTGAAAAAGCACTTTCTTACAATAGTGGATATGTGGTGGTCTATAAACAGTTCATTGTCGACATAGGTTCCCAGATTTCTAACTTCTGGATAAATTTTCAGTGGGATTTTGCCAATGTGATAGTTACAAGGGGTGTCATGCTTGTTGAAGGATATGATTATACATTTACTGGCATTTCCTTTTAGCCCAAGGTTTTGGCACCAACTGTTTGTTTGGCATATACCCATTTGTAAGATCCTGGTGCTCTTTGGGGAGTTTATGATGGCACAGTGTTTGCAGTCATCTGCAGACTTAGTCATCCACAGACCCTTAGCATTAGCTTTGATTCCCAGGAAGTAAATATCAAAGAAGAGTAGTTCAAGGACTGAACCTTGGGGCAGTCTGCCAGTGACAGGTCTTTTGAAGGAGGCAGAGCTATCCACCCTTACTTCCTGCATTCTATTTGTCAATCATTTTCTTATCCAATGAGGCATATAGGTGATAACATTTATCCGAGAGTGTTTATTTACAATGCCTAAGTGTGGGATGTGGTTGAATACCTTTTGAGGTCCATGTATGCTTTGTGCACAAATTTACCCTCATCCATTGCTTCAGAGAATTTTTTGAAGAAATTGACCAGGTTAAGTTTGCAAGACCTACCCCTGATTAATCCAAACTAGGTTGGTTCGAGAGTGTGTATGTTATCTATATCACTGTTTATTAGTTCCATAATGATCTTTTCTATAGCCTTACAGATGAGACTGGTCAATTTTATGGGTCTATAATTACCTAGGTCCATTGAAGCCCCACTTTTGTGCATGAGCATCACTATTACTGTCCTCTATTCACCTGGTACAACGCCTGTTTTGAGGTTAATATTGAATAGCTTCTGTAGGGGTCCTGACAAGTCATGTTTCAGGCTAACCAGTAGGCAGCCTGGTATGTTATTTTGTCTCATAGATAAAGTGTTCTTGGGCTTAGTACTTTGACAACTGGGTATTCGCCTTGAAAATATTGGAGGACGGAGGTGGATGAAGTTAGAGCTGAATTTGTCTGCTAGCAGATTGGCTATATACTCTGGGTCCAGGTATGTGATATTGTTTAGAATTAGCTATGTGCAATGCTGGACATTGTTTCTGAGATTTCTAACATAGTTAAATAAGGATTTGTGATTATCTTTCACCTGGGTGGCTATTTTCTCCATCATATCTGCCTTTGGTTGATTGATCAGACTGTGGAGTTCCTTCTTTGGTTTAACAAGAGTTAGATAGGACACTGTGTAGGGACAGGTATGTGTCTCAGAGAATTCCCCTGCTCGGAAGCGGACTTCTCATCCATGTGAATCAGAACTCTTCCCTAACCCTATTCAAATGAAACATGGGAAATTGGAAATACATCCTGGATCTAGCATCTGCATCTCTAATGGATAGAGGCAGCTTGTAATTCTTGTCCTAGTTTACAAATTTAACCTATTTTTTTTTTTTTTTTTTTTTTTTTTTTTTTGCATACAGTGAGTTTTTTCCCTTTTATTATAGAACCTGTTTATACCAATGTTCACCAAAGTTTTTATTTTTGAATTTGGAATTGTATTTGTTTCTGAGGGGACAAATGCATCTATGCAGCTATTTGTATGTGCAAAGAATTTTCCAGTAAAGGATGCCACATCATAAGCAGTGGGGTCATTTACGTGACAGGAACTTTTGAATTTAGCCAGGTCATCAATCAGTTTTAGTAGATTAGCATTTGCATAGTCTCTGAATACTGACATACTAGAGGATGCTGCAGGCTTCAGTCTTAAAGTGAATGTGATTGACTTGTGATCCATTATGACCAGGAAGGAGGTTACAATTGGAGGTGAGCAGAGTTTCCCCATATTGGTAAGGACTAAGTCCAGGATGTTATTGCCCCTAGTTGAAGTGTGCACTAGCTGGTCTAGAAAGTTTGTATTGATGGAAGTCCAGGAATCTCAGGGCATGGATGTTTGATATTGTATAAATCTCCCAGTTTATAGACAGCTAGAAGTCTCCTAGGAGAATGTTTTTTGGTTTAATACATATTGACTCTATACTCATTAAAGAGGACATAGATGGTGTCTTGTAGTTAGCATGATGTGATAAGAAGTTCAGTTTATAGTAAGCTGGACTTGAAGGAGTTCTGGGTACGAGTCTAGCAATGAGATTTTTTTAAGGCTATAGAGATGCATCCTCCTTTGTTGTTTTTGTATAATGCAATGGGCCTAACCATGTGGTAGCCATTGAAGTCCTGCACTTTATGGAGTGTTTTCATGGGTCTTGAGCCAGATCTCTACCACAATGCACATGTATAAATGTTTTTCAAACTAAGTAGTGCTTCTAGGTTGCTAAGTTGTTAGGGCTCCTAGCACTAAGAAACATTCCTAAATGTTGTCCAGATTCTATTTACAGTGGATATAAAAGGTTTATACACCCCTGTTAAAATGCCAGGTTTTTGTGATATAAAAAAAATGAGACCACAGGAAATAATTTCAAAACTTTTCCCACCTTTAATGTGACCTATGACCTGTACAATTCAATTGAAAAACAAACAAATCTGTTAGGGGAAAATATAAAAAGAAAAAAAAAAACATACAATAAGCTGGTTGCATAAGTGTGCACACCTTTAAACTAATACTTTGTTGAAGCACCTTTTGATTTAATTACAGCATTCAGTCTTCTAGGGTAGGAGTCTATCAGCCTGGCACATCTTGACTTGGCAATATTTGCCCACTCTTCTTTGCAATTGCACTCCAGATCTGTCAGATTGTGAGGGCATCTTTTGCGCATAGCCCTCTTCAGGTCACCCCACAGATTTTCTATTGGATTTAGGTCTGGACTCTGGCTGGGCCATTCCAAAACCTTAGTTTTCTTCTGGTGAAGCCATTCTTTTGTTGATTTGAATGTATGATCGAGGTCATTGTCATGTTGAAAGGTGAAATTCCTCTTCATCTTCAGCTTTCTAGCAGACGCCTGAAAGTTTTGTGCCAAAAGTGACTGGTATTTGGAACTGTTCATAATTCCTCCACCTTGACTAAAGCCCCAGTTCCCACTGAAGAAAAGAAACCCCAAAGCATGATACTGCCACCACCATGCTTCACCATGGGGATGGTGTTCTTTTGGTGATGCAAAGTGTTGTTTTTGCGCCAAACTTACCTTTTGAAATTGTGGACAAAAAGTTCAACCTTGGTCTCATCAGACCATAGCACATTTTCCCACATGCTTTTGGGAGATTTGATGTATTGTTTTGCAAATTTCAGCTGGGCCTGGATGTTTTTCTGTGAAAGAAAAGGCTTCTGTCTTGCAACCCTACCCCATAGCCCAGACATATTGAGAATACGGGAGATTGTTGTTACGTGTAGTACACAACCAGTACATGCCAAAAATTCCTGCAGCTCCTTCAGTGTTGCTGTAGGTCTCTTGGCAGCCTCCCTGACCAGTTTTCATTTTGTCTTTTCATCAATTTTGGAGGGATGTCCAGTTCTTTGCAACACCACTATTGTCCCATATTCTCTCCATTTTTTGATGACTGTCTTCACTGTGCTCCATGGTATATCCAATACTGTGGAAATTTTTCTGTACCCTTCTCCTGACTGATACCTCTCAACAATAAAATCCCTTTGATGCTTTGTAAGCTCTCTGCGAATCATGGCTTTTGCTGTAGCAGGCAACTGAGTAAATGTCAGGAAAATTCTACTAGGACAGCTGAACTTTATTTGGGGTTAATCAGAGTCTCTTTAATTGATGGCAGGTGTGTTCCCAAGAAGACTGAATGCTGCAATTAAATCAAAAGGTGCCTCAACAAAGTGTTAGTTTAAAGGTGTGCACACTTATGCAACCAGCTTATTGTACACTTTTTTACTTTTTATATTTTTCTCCTAACAGATTTGTTTGTGTTTCAACTGAATTATACAGGTTATAGGTCACATTAAAGGTGGGAAAAGTTTTGAAATGATTTATTGTGGTCTCATTTTTTTATATCACAAAAACCTGACATTTTAACAAGGGTGTGTACACTTTTTATATCCACTGTAGTTATGTTGAAAGCTTTAGAAGATGAACATTGCCTAAAGGAAGCACTATGGGTATGGATAATGTTTTAGCCAATATATGGAAGCCTTGGGGGAAAGGGGCAAACCATCCCTTGCAAGTAGTTGGACCATCTACCATCTCTTCCCAAGCTGATATATATTGTATGCCCTTTGAATGACACAATAAGCTAAGCCAATTGTTGAAGTCAATTATCTTTTGTTCATATTGTACCACATTATTCTGGTGATGGTAGAATTCTCCTCAGACACATATTCTGAGAGCTCCATCATGCCTCTCTTCATATAGGTACATCTCAAGTCATTTACACCCACATGTACAATGACTATGCCATATGTGTACTTATGCAAGGACTTGAGTGCTTACATGATGTGGAGAATCCTGAAGCCCGATAGGCAACTGACTATGACCGTCTTCTTGCACAGCCTGGTGAAAGATGCATTGGTGTGTCTTACTATGGTGCCACCTATAAGTAGGATATGACAATTGGCAATCCTCTTAAACTGTCCATAAGTGTGCATACTGTAAGTGTGTGTGTGTGTGTGTGTGTGTGTGTGTTTGTGTGCACATATGCCCAAGTGCACAGATATGAACACTAGACTGGCATCTTATCCAGGACTGGGTTCTTTGCCTTATACTCAAGGGTTCCTAGGACAGGCTCCTGCTCCCAGTAATCCTAAAATGGACTGAGGGAGTAATCACAGAATGAATGAATGAGTCAATTAATGAATAAATGAATAAAAGTTAAATTGATCATGTTTCATACAGTCATGGCCTTACATTACTCTTCTGTACTTTTATTGGAAAATGCACTCTGCTACACATTTCCCTACTTCCTGACAAATAATTGCTTTGTAACTATGTAGACAGAAAATAATTTTGTACAATATAAGAATAAAGCTTTAACTGCTTTTAAAACAATGTTTTAATGATAATTAATGGGTATAATATGAATTAATGCAAAAGTATGATGCAGTTTTAGATAGCAAATAAATAGACTTTTCTTAATAAGATGATGATGAGGATATTGCATTTTTAAAATACCACTTCCTTTTATTTATCATTTACTAATAAGTTTACAAAATGTGTTTGCATTTCGTCAGGGTCACTGTGGTGTTTTTTATAAGCTGGAGTGACCCCTGACATAAAGAGAATATTTTTATCTGGGAAGCCTACATTTGAAGGGAATATATTTTAGTTCATTAAATCCAGTGACGCTGTATGAACCTAAGGTCTCTTCAGATTATTCTGTGAAACCTTATCATTTCACCAACTTTCAGTGGTAGGCATGGGCTTGTGTAAATGTCCTTTTGATTTCTTTGAATACGCTCTTAAGAGGCAATAAATACAGAATTAGGGTGAAAAACTAATGAGAATCATCAGTTCCTAAATATAAATCTGTGTACTGCTACAAGTGGAAGCCTAAACTGTCTACCTAGTATGTCTGTGTAATACACCTACTTGTCATTTGCAGTTGGCCTTTCCCTTTTTTGTTTCCCTACCATTTTCCTGTTATCCCTGTCTATTTTAAATCCCTCAGTTGTATTACTATCTACAGTATGTTCATCCAAAACTTCCTACTTACTAACCACACTTTCACTGAAGTATTGTCTGTTTTTGTTTGTTTGTTTGTTTGCTTATTAATTCATTCATTTATTTTAAATTTGTTACCTGGTTAAGTAAACTGCCCATTGGAATCTTTTCAGCCATGACCGAGGCCAGACAGGTGAAACACAACAAGTAGAAAACAAGCAGGTACAGAGCCATTATAAAGCATTGTCTGAACAGGCATTAAATAGGGAAAACATAGAGAGAGCCATCAGCAAGTAATAACTCTCTTGGCATTAAAGAAAGAAATTAATTATATTATAACATGCATCAGTAGAAAAATGTTTCTATATATCATACTTGAATGTAGACTTAACAGTCTTCCATTGCCTTTTCCATATTTTTCTTCCATCTTAAATTAATGCTTCACAAACTATTTTGTAAAATGATATCCCTGCTTTGTTTTGTTTGTACCTATGTAAATATATTCAGTTCCCCAGTCCATCCTCGTAACTTAGACCATCACTCTCATTCACCACCTTAGTAACCATTTTCCTGTACTTATTAATTTTAACGCTCCTCACTCTGTGCAGCCTACAGAACTGAAAATTGTAACAAATATATCATATAGTGGTAGATAGCCCAGATGTTCTCAAATTTGCTCCCCATGCAATACATTACAACATTTTATCTGTCTTGGTTAACACACTTTTCACTTGCTTAAAATGGTTTATTGCATGTCTTACATTTAGTCTAGATTGTTTTCCTCATTCTTTTTAAAATATTAGCATGTAATAGATACAACAACTTGAGACTAGATAGAACCCCCCAAAAAAGGAGGTGACGTTGCTATCATGTTCTCTAACCACCTTACACTAACTCCTCTAACTATTCCCTCCCCTCCTGCCTCACCTGCTGAACTTCTTATTGTAAACTGTAAATTGAATACTCACACCTCAATACACATAGCTGCAATCTACAGGCAACAACATCACAGTGCCAGAAAGTATCCTTTCCTCACTCTGCAATCACCTCCCCAAGAAAACAATACTCATGAGAGATGTTAACATTAACTGGTTAACCCTCTCCTCTGAATCCCTCTCCTCCTCCATTCATTTTTATGGCTTCACCCAACTAATATCCACACCTACCTATATTACTAAATCTTCTAGCAATTCTTCTCTCCTTGACTGGATTCTAGTATCTCACCCCCAGAAATATCACATCTGTGAAAATCTACCTGATACTCTTAGCGACCACTGCCCAATTAAAATCCTGTTTTACCCCACACTTCTGTAGACCACATAAGTTCAAAGCATGTTGCAAACTAACCAACTTTGACTCAAACAGGTTAAACAGCCATCTCTCAGCTATGAACTGGTAATTCCTCAGTCAGTTACCCCTTGATGAAGCTGTACTACAATTTAACAACATATTCCTTAACATTCTAAACTCCCTAGCCCCCATACTCACTGTTAGAATAAAATCAAACATATCCCCCCTGGCTATCAAACTCCACCAACACCCTAATGGCTCAAAGGGATAAAACCTGGAAGCTCTGGACTAAAACCAAACTTCCCTCCTCCCACCTCCAACAGTACAAACAACTATGCAACCTTGCTAAGAAAGCAGTCACCAATGATAAGGGAAACTATTACACTAACCCTCCTGAGTCACACCTATAAAACCCAAAGATATTCTGGCATATGATCAGCCAAATCCTTCATTCTGGCTACCCCTCCTCACCCCAACCTATCCCTACAAACACACCTCTTCAAACTGCTACTAACTTTAACTCATACCTTATAGACACCATCAGCAAATTAACCAATCATCCTCACTCCAGCACAGACACTACCCTACCCCCCAAACCCTCCTAAACCCTCTAACACCTCCTCAGCCTTCTCCCTAAAAACTGTATCCATCAACTATATTAAATCCATACTTCTCAAACTTAAGCCTTGCTCCCCCTCAACAGATGGTCTCCCTCCACTCTTTCTCCATAAAGCAGCCAAGTCCCTTGCACTTCCCATCTCTATTCTAATTAAGCGGTCCATTACTGAGGCCAAATTCCCTGCAATATGGAAACAATTCTTCACCTTACCCATTCATAATGGCTGTAGCATTACCGAACTCTCCAACTTTAGGCCCATTGCAATACTATCCCCTCTCTCTAAGATCTTGGAAAAATACATACACAAAAAATCCTACAATACCTCATGCAAGAGAACCTAATCACCCCCACTCAACATGGCTTTTGCCCAGGTCATAGCACCTCTACTGATCTCATTTCCTTCATTAACACCATCTCACAAGCCAGAGACCAGCACAAACTAGTCTCTTGCCTCTTTCTTGATCTCTGAAAAGTTTTCAACACCATCTCTCACCTCCTCCTCTTAAATAAACTCTCTGAACTCAACCTATCTACCTCTACTAACTCCTGGTTCTCTAGCTACCTCAGCAACCATTTCCAGTCTGTTAAATGGCTTTCTGCTATCTCCCCAGAACTTCAGGTAAACAAAAAGGTGGAAAATATCTGAGTGAAGAAGCACACATCACCACAAATATACTCAGTTAGGCACACTGGTCACCAAGAAAATACAAAAATCCACCAGACTGCAGAAGTAATGTAAAATAAATCCTTTAATAAATCCAACACACCAACAGATTTAGCGCTTTCATTCCACAAGGGAACTTCTTCAGAATCTTATTTTACATTACTTCTGCAGTCTGGTGGATTTTTGGATTTTCTTGATGACCAGTGTGCCTGAGTATATTCGTGGTGATCTCCCCAGAACTTCATATAAATATGGGGGTTCCTCAAGGTTCAATACTTGTCCCACTACTGTTTAACATTTTCACCAGTCTGTTATCTACTGTACCTCTTCTCCAGTCATCACTTTTATAATACGCCGATGACTCCACAGTCATCACCATAGCCGATACCCTCTCTGATCATACAACAACTCAGAACTCCTTTTTCTCTATTGAAAACTGGCTCAACAAGAACCAGCTAATCCTAAATCCAAAGAAGAATAAACTTTTGCTCTTCATCCCAAAAACTATAAATCATCTTAAACCTTCTTTCTCTATCACTTCCCATAATAATACACCTATCACAATGGAAGCTCACACCAAACTACTTAGGGTCATTATTGATGACAAGCTGAAATTTGACCTGCATGTTCTCAGTAACAATAAGAAAACCCACCAAAACATGCCCTCCTGTACAGGAATAAAAACTTTTTATCCAGTAAAGCTAACATTGCCCTCTCCCATGCCTACCTACTCCCAACCCTTCCTTACGGCTCTCAAATTCTCAAAACTTACAAGCCACACTACTTTCTAAACTACAGTCCACTTACAACAAGGTGGCTAAATTTGCTGCTGAACACTCCTACCATCCTCATCACTGCTAAGCCCTCAAGAAACTAAATTGGTTAGAGCTTCCACACAACCTTCTCCTCTCTCAGTTTCAGACAATTTATTCTATACTGCATCTACCCTCCTTCTGTACCAGCATTACCTCTATCATCTTCCCCTACTCCCCATCTAGAACTCTTCAGAGCTCAGAACAACATCTCCTCTCTATATACAAGCCAAAAATCAAAATAGGCAAGAACCTCTACAGCTATTCCCCAGCTGCGAACTGGAATAAACTTCCACTGGACATTCGAAATATTAAGCCTAAACACCAGTTTAGAAATGCTGTAAAAAAAAAAAACACCTAAGCAATGCATGGCTATGTCTGTGTAATCATCCCCCTGATTGACTTTATTCCTCTCTGTCCTGTTGCCTCCCACCTTTCTTCCACACCTATTTCACTCCTTTTATCCACTAATGTATCTCTACATCACTCCTACTAGTTCTAGTTTTTCTCCTGCACTTTCATGATTTCTATAGACTCCAATGGAGTTTATTGTGTTATAAGTGATACTACACTCTTTTTTTATGCTCTGTATTGTACCGGGTATACTTACTAATCATTTAGAATCTTAATGTCTATTATTTTAACTTGTTTATTGTTACTCCTGGTAACTATGTTTTTGTAGCTATGTATTATGTTTAAGTGGTCATGTTGTTATGATGTATGTTTATGAAGCTCCCCGGGTCTCCACTGAAAAAAGGCTTCGGCCCAGCTGGACTAACCCAGTCAACAAATATCAAATAAATAAATAAATATAATTTATTTCATAACTTCATAGGTTCTAGGCAGGCTGTCTGGGTAGCCATTTAGAGCCACGTCATGCAACCTAGAGAAGTTAGTGGGTGGATTTGCCATCCTTCTCAGTGAGGAATGTACTGCTTTCCCTAGGAGCAAATTTATGGATCCAACCCAATCATTAGGACAGAACTTGAAGGAGGCCAGTGTATTATATTGTTTAATATGCAAGAAGAGTTTGTTCCACAAGAAGAAAATTCTTAACAAAGAATCCTAATTTTAATCTCAACATATGCTGCTTTTCATGTTTCCCTACTAAAACTGAGCTGCATTTGTCTATTTTAATTACATCTCTGTAAGGTCTGACTATCCCCTCTGTATTGTACCCCATCAGATCACACTTACCTAAATTCAGAAACAAATGAATTTCATTTAGATAATGTCTAGATAAATATAATCAAAGAATAAGCAGGTAAAGTCAAATTCATAACAGTTCAAGTTTCAAGTTTATTTTACTTGGGAACATTCATCAGGCTAAAGAACTATTTTCATGAAATCCATGCACACAATAGAACCTGAAAATAAACATGACTATGCATCAAATGCTAGTTCATACAAAATAAGAAAAATAAACATTTGTGACAAATAGCTTCATGTTAAGAAGCACAAAACTTTCAAAACCTTTGTTAGCAACATAGTTGCTAAAAATTAGAGGGACAAACTTACAGAAATTTTTTGATAAAATTGTGTCTCTATATAGTACTGACTTTTGAAGTTTTCTCTTATTTAATTGATGGAATCTCCCACAGAGATATAGATAAGTGCATTCAGCCATTACATCAGAGCACAGGCAGTGAGTAGATGATGCATCAAGAGCACTCACAGAGTAACCTGAAGGCATAGATAGCCTAAGAGAAAAAGGATTCTTTGGTTCATGTGTATGTTTATTCAGCAAACAGTAGGGGGTGTTATAAGGGACATCAGAAATAAATAATTTAGCATACCATATATTTAACAGTTTATTATGCCCCATTTACAAGATCCTAAACAATCAAAACAGTTTAGTCAGATAGAAGTAATAAAGAACAGCCTCAAAATAATTTCTTAGCTGAAACATGAAGACAAGAAGAAGTGTTATAAATTAAACCTCACATTTGGTGAATAACACTATTGTTCTGAAAGTCAGATTGCAACTGACTGTCTAAAACTATTTATAAATAGTGAATATGATCAACCCAATCAAGGGTAACATCATCCAGCCTTATTATGTTACACCTGGGAGGAGGAGGAGGATCGAAGAACGACATAATTTGTGATTTCGACTTATTTATAGACAATCCACGTTCCATTCCAAGACCCATTCTTGCAAGAGGAAAAAATCAGCTAGCAGTGAACTATACGTTTTAAAGACAGGTAAAATATTATTTCTGTTTTAAAGATGAAGTCTGTGCAGAAGCCCATACCTTGCCTTTAGAATGTTGTTTTAAAAGCTCAGTTTTCATTGGTTTTGACATTTCATTGGTAGATGATGTCATGTCTTTATCTGAAATGTGTTTTTTGGCAACAACTGATCTGCGACTACTTGAGTTAAGAAAGCACTATCCCAGTGATTTTTGCGTGAAATACATTCTTGTACAGTGTATTTGTTTTCCTTTGATTTATGGATTTGATGCTTCTGCTTAATTGCATATTTAATAATACAGTGCAGTATGAATATATCTTTTGCCAATGATTCCCTTTTAGATTCCATTCATTTACAGTAATAGTTTCTAATACCCCATTCCTTCTGCTTATTTTTTCAAGCATAATTTTCTAATGAACTTTTCCACTTAAGATATAGCTGCCATCACCGAACAGTTTATTATTATATCATATTGTAGACCTTTTATCTAAAGATCCAAAGTCTCTTTCTTCATGCTATTCCTTCAGGGAAGCAGGTAGGAGGGCTGATTGTGGTGTAAGTGAGATGGAAGAGATGTGAAACAAAATAACTAAGGACCAGTGTTTGTGACTTGATTTATTGACTGCACAGCCTCAGAGGTTGTTGTACATATATATATATATATATATAAAATATATATATATATATATATGGTTCCCTATCAGAAGCCTGAAACACTATAAGCTTGAAAATCAAAATCCTGAAACCAAAAGCCTGAAAATTCAAAATCCCGAAAACCCAAAATCCTGAAACTCAAAATCCTGAAAACACAAAATGGACATACTGATGTCATTGTGGCTTTCCTATTGTTAGCCCTGTGGTGTTAGGTCATGCGTTGGGTTCAGGTCAGTGTGCGGTTGGTTTTATGTTAGGGTTAGGGGCGGTTTAAGTGAGTTAGGGTTAGGGCGCAGGTTAGGCATGTATGCAATAGTGACAAATATTGGGGTTAGGGGCGGTTTAAGTGAGTTAGGGTTAGGGCGCGGGTCAGGTGAGTGTGCGATAGTGACACACCTTAGGGTTAGGGTTAGGATCAGGGTCAGTTGGTAGATATTAGTGTCTTTAAAGTGACATATTAGCATTATTTGTGTTTTCAGGATTTTGAGTTTCAGGATTTTGGGTTTTCGGGATTTTGAATTTTCAGGCTTTTGGTTTCAGGATTTTGATTTTCAAGCTTATAGTGTTTCAGGCTTCTGATAGGGAACCATGTATATGTATATATATATATATATATATATATATATATATATATATATATATATATGTTTATGTGGTGTGTGTGTGTGTGTGTGTGTGTGTGTGTGTGTGTGCGTGCGTGCGTGTGTGCGAGCACATGCGTGCTTGAGCTGGGCCATTTTAAGCCTAGCCAATTTACCTTTTTGTTATAGATTGGCCTTACCCATTCCATCGTCAATAATTATATATAATATTACATTATATTATATTATATTATATTATATTATATTATATTATATTATATTATATTATATAATGAGAATAACTGGGTCATAGCATAAATAATTTGAGGGGAGTCATGCATGGGATAAAGCATTTAGGAGCTGCATCTGTCCATTAGTAGTAAAGGAAGCAGTCCTGGGCTAAATTTTCTGTTTCCCATCCATAGATCTAAGTTGCACTTGAAAACGGACAGGAATGAACTTTATTTTATATGGATGGGGAGTCTGTTCCATAGCAACAGTATTCTCTGTGAAGTAAAGCTGTCCCTCCAAACCATTCTGTTCAGGCTGCTGAACAACTGACAGAAAACTGTAACAGTCTACAGACAGTATGTGGTGATATCATTTCTGATCATAGGTTTTATTAGGGAAGTAAGTCCAGAAGAGAATGTGTGAACTGGCAATAGTCACTCTCATGTTGCACCCCTCACATCTGTAGATATCCATGTTTGTGCACTAGAACTGATTTACTGTGTGGGACACTCTTTCTTTTCTCCATGGTTGTGTGACTATGGAGTTAGCATATATAAGTAAGGGTTGTAAGGGTGTGGAGGGGTCCTGCTCCTTGCAAAAAAATGTTTATGGTATATTTGTTGCATAGAATATTTTTTCTATGAATTCAGTCAAGAGAGTTTTCAATCAAATAAGTTTTCAGTCAAATGAGTTTGACCACTTGTGATTCAGTCAGTTGGGCCAGTAAATAAGTCATTTAAGTAGACATCTGTTTAGTTGACACACTTTGGTCATCTGAACAGATGGTCACCAAGTGTATGAGACCCCTACATTACCTGTGTTGGGGAATTTACCCTTTTCCTGGTATTGTGCAATTTCAGTTTTAAAATATGAATTTAGCAGGAGTGTTGGGGTGCTGGGCAGGGGGTGGGGGCTTGCGCAGTTCAGTGTCAACATTTTTTTTAAATATTTTGAGTCGTTGTAAGAGATGTTAACATTTGCTTTCCCTAACAGTTGATCATGTTTTCAGAAACTCAAAATCCATATGTTTGAGACCACACAACCGAGTTTTTGAAAACGTAAAGCTTTTGAATGGAGATCGCAGCACAGCGAAGATTGAGAAATTTACACTTTTCTTCACTGCAGTGCGATCTCGGAGTTGGTATATATAATTTGCAGGGGGAGTATAGGATGCGCAGACCCCAACAATGAGGGTGCAGGGGGGGGCTTGTTCCCCCTGCATGAATGTAAAAAAAAGTAGATTTTTGTTTTTTTTTAGGGGGGGGGGGGTTGATGTTCGAGTTTTCAGAAACTCAGTCATATGGTCTCGTGCATATGAATTTCCAGTTTCTGAAAACTCAATCCGACATAGATCCATATATATATATATATATATATATATATATATATATATATATATATATGTGTGTGTGTGTGTGTGTGTGTGTGTGTGTGTGTGTGTGTGTGTGTGTGTGGGAGCCTTTCATTTGTTTGGACGTTCAAATGTTCGAAACTCATATGGCTGACACCATATGAGCGAACGTTTGAAAGGCCGACAAATGTTAGCGGAGATCCTGCTACAGTGTGGGACTAGGAGATTCCCCTTTCCTGCATTGTAGTGTGATCTCGGAGTGAAAATATTTAAGTAGCAGGTGGTGTGGGGGGCATAGGTGAATGGTGCTATTTCAGGATGTCGGTCTTTCAGAATGTCAATCATATGGTGTTAGCCATATGAAAGTCGGCATTCTGAATGGTCGACATTAGATATATATATATATAGAGACACACACACACACACACACACGCACACACACACACACACAAACGCACGCACTCACGCACACACGCACACACGTACACACGCACACATGCACACACTGTATTTTACTTCTCTAATTATATTAACACATGAAACATCTATTGCAAAAAAAAGTGTTACCGCTGCATAACTACATTTTGTATTTATGTGTCAGCATATAGAACTATAAAATTAAATCCAAAATATTAAGTATGACAGAAGATATAAGTAGTTTAACTCAGGTAAGAGAAAAGTGAAGTTATATGGACAGGAAATATTTTATTCACAGATTGCTCTTTCTGCAAAAGCCAGCTACATTTTTTCAAAGTCAATGAATTCTGTTGAATCCCCCATATACCGAGGAAAGATATATCAGGTATTCAGACTGAGTGCTGACTAATCAGAGTCACTGAATTACCCAGTCTGAGGTTCTTTATAAAGTTTAAATATAAAACATAATTTATAAAGTAGATTGCCTTTTCTCTTAGCATGGGGCTGCACCTCGGTGATGGTCCTAACTGGTCAGAAGAGGACAACAGTAACGTCTGAAACTTTTTAAAGAAGTAAGAGCCTATCCAATAGTGAGATGCATTATTTTAAAGGAAGTGGCACATACATTCAACCTCATATGTTTCTTTTACCTTGTCATAATAAAAATAAGCATACCTTACGTAATTTTGCCTTCTCCATTGTTTTCTTTAAAACATTTGTTAATTCTAACCCCTAGGGAGAGGCAGACAGTTTGCATTAACATTTTTATGGTCTTGTTTAGAAACGTACTTTCTTAAACAGTTACCAGTTATTCTCCAAAATCTGTTTTTCATTAGCATTGTTCATTTATTACATAGTTATTTTATTTAAATTTGGTAACCAGTAAAAGTTAATGACTCATTGAGTGATCCATTTCCATGTTTATGTGCAACAAAAATTATTGTTTTGTAAATGTGTCAGTTTCAGTTCATTTTGCTTGTTGTTACCAAGGACATTTACATCACAAACAAATCCTTATGTTCTGTTAATTCATTTACAGTGAAATGACTGTCTTATCACTTAACTGTTGCACTGTAAATCTCTTCATTCCATATTTTCTTCCATATTGCTGTATTCTGTACACCTAGCATGCATAGAGGAGGTCCCTTTACGCGGAAGGCACTGGTAAACACAAGAGGTTTAATTAACTATTCAGAACCTAGGCCTGCTAATTCATACTCACATTCAACCCGGGGAAGGCTATATGTGTTACAGTACTTTTTTTTATTTGTTTTTTTTATGTTTGACCAGTCAAAATATGTGACATCATTGGTTCAGCTACAAGCTACTTAATTCCATTCTAGCAAATTTGAGACACAAACCCATAGATAAATTACAGTCTTTCCTGTGGTTTGACCCATGGCTTACTTATATGTGTAACAGAACTTAAGACTTGTTAAAATACATTCCCATACTGAATTGTAATTTATGTTTTTATTACATTTTTTGTGAATTAGAACGTTCAGGGTGCACATTGTGCAAGTTCTTCCAGTCTTGCAGTCTGATTGTTGATTATGATGTCCAGACCTAAGCTTTTGCTAATTGGAGTGACTAATAGTTGTTTCTGATTCAATGCTAGGTATACTATAAGAAGCCTGGGATAAACAGTGGGTAGTTCATGAGTAGCTATGCACATGCACATAAAGACACAGAGATATTGTGCATCTTTTTCTCCTTTTTATGTGACTGCTGTTATATGTATTTATACATTAAAACTCAGGAGATGAGTTTACTCCAATGTAATAAAAGTTCCAACATACTGAAAGATTATCTGCTTGAAGTTGACACACTCTTAAGTATATTGTAATTATTTCATCCTTTAAGGTGATACTTGTAATCTAATACACTGTAATTTCATAAAAATTATTTTATATTTTGAAAACTAGAAGTATTAACACGAGTGTACCATGGGGGTTGGTGTTGGGCCCTATTCTTTTATTCTTGTTTATTCATTAGCTAATTTTATATCTGCCATGACTTCTGTATGTCAAATATTTGTTTTTACTAATATCAGAAAGGACTTTTAGTAGCATTTAGAATCCTATTCAAAAGGATTTAACAGCCTTTGAAACTGGTTACAGCATAATAAACTAACTGTGAGCATTAACATGTTAGCATATATGATGACATCATGTGATGTTGCGACTGCACAAAGGCTTAGTGATGCCACTGTTTTACCATGTAGGTGACCTTTTTAACCAGTCTGTTATTCAAACCCAACAGCAGAAATATGGGTGGCTTAAGTCATGAAATATACACTAAGAAATACTCAGCCATCTGAAACTGTTGTGGGACATTAAACCTCCTGACCTTTGAGCACCAGTTGTTTGACCTCCCTTGTGTTTATGGTCCTTCAGCTTAAGCACGGTCAACTGTGAATGAACAAATTTCATCTAAAAACTTCATACTGTCTGATTATGATGAAAAGATCAGGGTGCAGTAACTCTCAAAAGACCTATCTTTCTGTTAACTCTAGAGGTGAAGGTCTTGTCAGAATAGTTTAACTCAAATAGAATACTGCACTGGTGTTAGAAATCAGCTTAGCTCTTCTGGTTTCAAAGAAATTTCAGTGTGTCACTTGGAAAGCACATATTCTTGTAATTGCTGTAGGGTGATGGTTCATTGGTTTAGACACAGGTTCAACAGCATTTGGGAGTTAACAATTTTTGTCTCTATTTCCATTATGTCTGTTGTGACAGATCATGGAAATCATATATCACTGACTGACTAACTAATTCAAGGTATTGTAGATTTTTTTAAGTATTTTTTACTTTTTATTTGCTCGACATTATATCTGAATTATTTGTATTGTAATAAACCATGGAAGCCATAACCTCTGTTTCACTTATTATTATGCCCTTACAGTCTCTACTAATCAGTGTTGGAAATGCATGCCTTTTAGCTCAGGTATTGGGTGAAAAGATTCCTTGAACCAGATTATATACCTGATGACCAGCTAACTAAATAAATACATACATACATTCATACATACAAACATACCCCCGGATTCATGAAGCTCGGCGCAAGGCCGGTGTAAGGCGTGCGCCGGCAGTGCAGTGTATAATCGGCGTAGCAGCACCACATGCATAGTAATGAGTGCGTGCCGCAACCACAAACATGTGCAGAGGGCACGTGCACGTGCGCGAGCCCAAGTAGGATGCGCCCGTAGGCGTGGCCAAGCCGGCAGGCGAGGAGCAACCTAAAGTGCTGACTGTCACAGGCCGCCTGCAATAGTAACCGCACCAGCCAGTGTCCGTGGATAATGAAACGTACGCAGAGTATGCAACATATTACCCGTTTACACAAAACGGAGAACCAAACATTAACCCACAAAGTCCAAATTGTACCCGTCCAAGGAACAAAGGATACGCATAATACCGTGTCCGTCACGCAATGCACTGTCAGTGGGCATACCCAGTGAAGGTGTACCGCAGCATGTCAGCGCGCCGCACCTACACACAAGTAGCCCCATGGGCATGGTCACCAGCAGTAGTGAGAGTACACAGCCGGGCAGCCGTGTCTATATAACAACCAGAAGGAAACCAGATACCCTAAACACAGACAAACATGTGCATAGCAACATGTACTACACCCAGCAACGTGCCCATCGCATACACATAGGATGGCGTATGCCGAAGCGTAATATCCAGAAGCAGAACCCATGCATGCAAATGTAATACACAACAGCCCCGTCATAGCACGTAACCCGCACCCATGTACGACCGTGCACCCAACCCAGCTAGCAGCCTTGCGCAGCTGCACACCTACACACAGTGGGTATACCTCAAATGTAGTATGAAGTATTGTCCTAGGCAGTGCCACGCGGGCAAATATGTACCCCACATGTCAACATCCCACCTCAGGTACTGATATCCAAATGGCTGCATGTGAATGTGTCGGCAGAATGTGTACATCCCGCATGTGGTATGGACCTGTCGAAACCCCATAGGCGTTCACACGCCACGGTGTCCATAACTACACATCTGGACAAAGCAGTATGTTTAGCCACCGTACTGATGATTAGCTATGCAGACATGTCAAACACAACACATAGGGCGGAACATCTACCCACCAAGCAGGACACCCCAACAGGGTGCCACATGCACAGAAGATGAAGGTGGGACATCACATGTAGAGAATAGTGGTGCCGGATGGCCAAACACCCACGGCCAATGCAAAGGATTGAATAACATGTATATGCCTGGATGAATGGGTATGTCATATCATGGGAATAGGCTAAGCTATCCAACATAATAGCCATGCGTACCAGATACAAACTGCCAGTAACATGCAGTAGTAATGCAGGAAGGCATACACGACTGTGGGAATATCACAGGACATATGGCATGTGCCAAGTGTTGATGCATGACACAAATGTCCAGGATGGGGCTCCCTGCAAAGAGGAACATGTGCCAACCCCACCCCCCACAGATGTATCGGCAGTGGAAACACAACCCAAACACACACCAACACCACCGTCCATCCCACGATAGCAACGGAGGCCGGTCAAAGACCACCATGATGCGTGCACAAACAGGGACATGTGTAACCGTTGCCCTGACAACCCCCCACAGGCCAACGAATAACAGTATGGACATATGCATATAATGCTGTGAAGGATGTGTGGTAGTCCTCAGTATCACAGAGGTAGGTACACAGATACACTGTAATCAACCGTGACATATGTGCACTGTACACAGCATACCTGCAGGTAATACATAGTTCAATCATGTGCCACAGAAATATCCACATACGAATGAGGACAGGGGATAGACAAGTGTGAATGGGACAAACTATGAGCATAGGTTCATAGGTTCATAGGTTCATAGTAGGCTATCCGCCCAAGGGCATCTATAAGCCTAGCCCATAGTTATGTTGCCTTTGCCACCTCTTCAGTTTGAAGAAAACTATGCCTATTATATTGCTGTACCGCTGTCAAGCAGTGACACTGAAGTAATCCCTGGGGTATATCTGCAATCTCCCATCCATTGGTCAAGATTCCCCTCGAACAAGGCCAGCGAGGTTCTCTGCCTCACATGTACTGGGATGTTGTTCCACAGCATAGTGAGTGTCTGGGTGATGAATCTGTCCCTCCAGCACGTTCTATTAATGACCGTGTCAAGGTTTACGTCACCTGCCCTTGTGGTTCTGAGGGATCTAGATTCTTTAGGTGAAGTATAGTCATCAAATCTGGGTTCGACATGGCCTTGTATGTCAGGCACAGGTCACCTCTGAGCAAGTGGTATGCGACTGAATAGAGCTGGAGTCCTTTCAGTCGGGCAGCATAACACATATTCCTGAGACCCTGCATCCGTTTGTCGATGAACTGTTGGGGCCTTTCCAGCTGCTGCAGGTGTCGGGTCAGATACATTCCGAATGGGGCATTGTACTCAATCATAGGTCTAATGAGTGATGAGTACAAGGGGATGATGACCTCCTCTGATCTAGATGTGAATCCCTTCATGATCAGGTGGGCAATGTAGAAGGTCTACCTAACTACGTTAGCAACGTGTGTGTCGAACGAACGGTTACTGACAACCTGGGTCACCAGATCCCTGGTAACTCCCTCTGTGCTCAGTGGATTGCCACCTATATGGTAGCTAGGGGTAACCTTGTTCTTCCCGAAGGGTATGACTATGCATTTCCCGGCATTTAGCTGTAGGCCATGTCTCTGGCACCAGTTATCCATATCTGTGAGGCCCTTCTGAAGGATATCTGTGTCAGATGTGTGTCCGACTATGGCACCCAGTTCGCAGTCATCTGCAAACATTGTCAGCCATAACCCCCCTGTGTTTGCTTGTACTTTGGAAATGTAGATGCTGAAAAAGAGTGGACCCAGGACTAAGCCCCGTGGGATACCACCTGTGACCGGCTGTGAGTCTGACATGGCGCCAGCAACTATGACCATGTGTGTTCTGTGACTTAGCCAGTTTGCAACCCATCTTGCGATGTATGGGTTTACATTCAAGCTGATGAGTTTATCAATGATACCTGAGGGGGGTATTGTGTCGAAGGCCTTTGCCAGGTCGAGGTAGGCTGTATGGACTGCTTGACCCTCATCAATGGCCTTGGTGACTGTTCCTAAAAAGTCAACCAAGTTTAAAAGGCATGATCTGCCTTTGACCAAGCCAAACTGGGTTGGATCCAAAGTATGCAAGTCCCCTATGTCTTTATCTATGAGTTCCATTATGATCCTTCTCCATGGCTTTGCAGATAAGGCTTGTCAAGCTAATGGGATGGTAATTACCAGGGTCAGTGGAGGCACCGCCCTTGTGAAGTGGGACTACAGTCGCCTTGCGCCACTACTTGGGTATGTTACCTGAGGTGAGGCTAAGATTAAACAGCTGTCCTAACTGTGGGTTTAATTCCTCATTGAGTTCGTGGAGTACACAGCTGGGACACCATCTGGTCCTATGGATGCTGTGTTTACTGCCTTGGAGAGAGCATTTCCCACCTGTGCGTTACAGATGTTCCGGGGGCTACAATCCTCTGGTATAGATATCTCTCCATGTGGGGGGGGGAGAAGTTTGCACCGAACCTGTCAGCCAGTATGTTGGCAATGTGTGTAGGTTCAGTAATCTTCACATCATTCTGAACCCAGTCTGAGCATATCTGGGAGTGTCCTCCCAGGTGTCCAACATAGCTAAAGAAGGCCTTATGATTGTCTGTCAAGTCCTTGGTGATTTATCTGTTGAATTTGCCCTGGATGGTTTCATGAGAGCTTGTAGTTCTTCACATATAATGAGCAAGGGTGTCTTACCTTACAAGGATTCCGCTCTATCTTGTAGTAGCTACCTCCTTTCGTTGTAGAGCTTGTTTATGGCTGGGGTCCACCAGACTGGATGCTTGGCTTTGGTACAAAGAGTCTCAGTTTTGTATGGGATTGCCTGATCCATGCAGTCCTGTAGGTGCTGGTAGAAGGCATATGTAAGTGATTCAGCGGTTTGAGTAATGTTTACCACTGGCTCAGGGGCCTTAAAGGAGACCACACAAGTGTTTAGAAGTGTGAAGTCGGCTTTTGAGAAAGGCATATGTATGGTAACCGGCACCACCCACAGCATTGTATGCCAATAGCAGAAGCTATTGTAGGTTGTCCAAACACATGTGTCCGTACACATAGAACATCATAGCAATAAACCACGCCCGGATGTGGGTAATGCTAGATATACCCACGGCAGACGTGGTGCGTCGAGGCCGCCCGAGGGACCACACACATAGCTGGCCTTAGGCATAGGCCAACTAGGCAGCCGCCTAGGGCGCCGCTCTACTAGGGGCACCTTTCCAGCCTTTATTTGGTGTAGGTAGACCAGGATGGGGGTAGCGGGTGATGTGGTGGGGGCACCATGGAGTCCTTTTGCCTAGGGCACCACTTGACCTAAGGCCGCTCTTGCCGTGGGTAAATACAGCAGTACCCACACCCAGACGCGGGTCATTGCTAGTATGCCATATCATCTATGGAAAGAAACCATATATTCCCAGACATAATGGCACAGCATAATGCCTGTCCACCGCCCAAACACAGACATACGGCACCCACGGCGGTGCGGATGTACTGCGCGAGATGTCCGTTACCAATGTCGACACTGTCTCGCTATGTGAAACAAAGTCAACATAGCGATTCAATACTAAACAGCGATGGAGAGCCCGATGTCCCCGTTGCTGAGCTGTTCAACCTGTTCCGCCATGTTAAATGTGTGTAGCAGAGCAGGACTGCCCCAAACTAAGCAACGGACATGTCCGTGGCTCAGTGAAAGCCGTCACACAATGTTAAACCCATGTAATATAGCGAGACAGGTTATAAATACCGAGGTTTAGTAATGGAAATAGGTCCGTTCGACCAGACAGTGTGCAATTACTATAACAAGATCTACAACGGGCACGCCGGCCAATCAGCGCACATGGTTAGGAATAATGGGGGGGGGGGATATGGTTTCATAGACATGGACAAACCATGCCCATGTGACTCGTCTGACATTCGTACACGGTCAGGGCAGTTCCGTACACTAGGCGGACAAGACCAAACCCAAAGCACCACAGGAACACCCTGACAATCGAAGGCCTGTATGCGTAGGGGATATAAGCCCCTGTGATCTGAATATCCCTGCGGTCACGACATATGCATCCTGGGCCATGAGCGGGAGGGAATAAGGAATGTTTAACATGTAGTACCGCACCTTTCCCAGCAGGAGAATGGATGCCTGTGACGTACGTGAGTGCGGGGTGGGGTGGGGGGGATATGTAAATTTAGCTAAGTACCATGGGTATACATATAAATGAGACCGAACAGCTAACGTGTAGTGGTCACAGTAACCGGCAAACGTGAATGCAGTCCCGTTTGAATTATGACTATAGAACATATAAATGTGAACGCACGTAATGCGTCCATGCCGCAAAGACTGTTACATGTGTAAAGGTGAAAGTGCGTTCCGCACACGTCCGTCAACCGGATCAGAGATATGTTACCGGAACAGTCACAACTAACACAGACCACGTAACCACACAGACCCAGTAAACATATGTAACCAGAATACGGATATGCATGTGCGCCTGCGCGTAACCCACAATTAGGAAATGCAAGTGCGCGTGTGCGTGTGTGATCCGCTCACAGTAGGGAAAGTTAAGGCTGTGTCCTCCACGTCAATCATACATGTCTCAAAACTGTCAGCCTCTGAAAGTATGGAATCGGGCAATGCCATGTAAAGTACCGTTAGAAATAGTGAGAAACACACGCTATGTGATAAGACAAACATAGAATGTGGATAGAATAACGTGTGTGTTAGTAGTATGGATTGACGATGGTTATGCATCTGTAACCCGACCCACTTGTCAGAAGGTGCCCCCGTATGAAATGTGTTCAGTTGGCTCACACTTGTTGACCGGGCTAGGCTAGCTGGATATATGTCCAGTGTCAGCAGAGGCCCGTGGAGAAATGCTCCACACACAATAATAGCACAACATACCAAAGTACTCATATATGTAACCAAAAAAGAACAATAATAGAAAGTGTCCTGAAAGGACTGGTTACACACAGATCCCAGACGACAGAGAAATATATGGCCAGTGGAAGTACGTCACAATTATGGGATCAGGTCCCTATAGAAGCAAGAAGGTCTCACATGACACACCAGCGAATTGCCAGATAGACACAGGTCAATGTAACACACAGCAAGATTAAGGGCCAACCAGCCATACATCATGCCAGAACCTGTACAGTGGAAAGGTATGGCATGGTAATTGATGTGTGTACACAGGTAATCCACAGACAGTAACAAAGCAAGGTATGAAATGAGGGGTTCACATGTATATATCTACACACAGCAGTCCGACGGCCCGTATATATGACGCATGGACATAGATTTGTCACTTGAAAACAAGATGTAAACAACTACAGTTTATTCCATATCATATTGATATAGTTATAATACAGTCATATTCATATTTAACATTGTGACTCTTATTTACATTCATATTTATACAAAATATGCATTTAATTGTACTTATTTATTCCATGATTTGGAATCTTAATGCAACAATTATACACATTGATATACAATATCATTATCAACACACTACATTTTAAGGTTTACTCACAACAATTATCAACTATGTTTCAATATACTGATTGTATTGACCAATATTGTATTTATATTAACACATTGTTGTTGTATTATTGTTTCCATTAAGTAATGTATGCAACACTGATTTGTATATGTCACTTTATCATCAAGACTTGGAGCACTGTCCACTTAACTATGAGCAAGTTTATTGATTAATTGACTTTAAACTGACTCTGAAGGAAGTATATAAGGGACGACTATCTAATGTATTTCATACTTCGACGATGCCCCATGTTAGTGGGTGAAAGAGCTCAGTATCCTTTGACTGTGGAGTGTATCGTTTTTGTCATCGTCTGTTTTGGCATGGTTTATGTTCAATAATGTCTTTTATGAAGATGACCAGGACTCAAGGTTTGCTGTATTTCCGCTTACTGGCTCATGGATATAGATAGGCCAAGTAATACATAATATGGGTAGTCAAACAGACATCCGCGATTGGGGAACATACAGCAGCAGTCAAAACCACTGGCCAGATGGTGACAGTCCAACAAGTTCTACACTTTACATATGCACATTGGTGTCCATTGTTGGACTCCAAAAATTGATCTGTTCGCAATATCAACCAGCTGCGATCGACCCAGAAGAAATGACAGCCGTGACTACGGCACAGCTAGACATATGCACCACCAGCATGTTTAAGGTTGATGACAAGTGTCCATGAAATGCAGGACATATGAACAGAAATCCCCAGATTGTCGAGTCCATAGAAGTGCATCCACATCCCAGTCCTGCACACATGAAGGATGTGTAATGTGTACCGTCGAGGGTTGCAGCCATGGGATCCTGGGTATGCAGAAATGGGGCTCGGTGTTGTTTGGCAGATAATCCGTTGTCCCACCCCGTGGGAGGGATGTGGGTATAGCACATGCCTTACTCCACACTAATGATGCAAAGCATCCACCGGATAATGATAAAAGCAGGTGTGAAATGTGTACAGCCCTATATCAGTGTCCAGTAGGCAATTCCCATGGATGGACAAGCGTACGACCAAGATGGCACCCATAACTGGAAACCTGGTGGAATTACACAGCTGCAGTAAGGCATAGCACAGGAAATACAGATAGGGACTACATTAGACATTCCCCATACAAAGTCAGACTGCCGTGCGAATACCTGCGTACACAGCTCTCAATCTGCCATCACCAAAATGGGGATCACTCGCTTCCATAATGCGGAACAAATGGGCGACCTGTGGAACACATACTAATGGCACACTAACAACTTCAACTAGAAAGGTCATAGGATGGTTAAACTATGGCGTTCCCACTTATAAAGAAGATCCTTTAATGAATTAATATGATTAATGTCAATTGACCATGGAATACACCTAATCAACATAAAATAACCGCTGGCACCTTATGGCACACAATCCAAAAAACACATAGGTAGATGAAACAGTCAACGTAGAAATTGTCCAGGACAGTGCCCAAATGGTATAAAAAGGTTCCTTTATAGACAAGTAAGTGCTTTCACCTGTAGGCTCCGTCAGACTTACACATAACATAAAAGCATCCAGGCTTTAAATATCCCTCCTTACACTTTCATTGGTCAATTTCTCATCAAACAATGAACAATTAACCCCAGCATATAAAGCGCAGACGCAATGTTAACTACACACACATATATTAACATCTCCAAAAACATCTTAAAACATGTATTATATGATATTGTACTATGCCTAATACTCATCAATTAAAAATCTAACAATATATAGAAAATATGTATATTATATCAATGTAATACAGTGGTAAACAACTGAAAGAGTGGACTAATGGGTGTTAAATGTATAGCTGTACCTAAACTACATTCCTGTTATTTGGGTTTAAGCCACCTGCTTCTCAAAAGAGGCTTAATCTGTGCTTCATCATTCAGCCCTGGTGTGTGGTCAACTCTCCACCTAATAATCCATCTCAATCCGCATTCTAAAGTATAGTTGATAAGGTCCCCCCCTCTGGGATTAAAATCTAGCCTTTGTAAAACACTGAATGTAAAAGTATGCCTTGTGATGTGCTCATAGCCGGCCATAGGCATAGGCCATTCCAGCGGCTGCCTAGGGCGCCGCACTAGCAGGGCCACCTTTCTAGTAGGTATGTCATGTAGGTACACCAGGATGGGGGCACCATGTGTTGTGGTGGTGGGCGCCATGGAGCCCTATCGCCTAGGGCAGCGGTTGATCTAAGGCCGCTGCCGTAGGAGGGGTAGTACGGTCTGCAGGTATGTGCTGAAGTGCACATGAAACAGCGGTCTACAAGGATTACCCATAGTGGCGACACCTGCACAGACGGCTATAGCGGGACATACACACGACCATGCATACAGCTCAGATAGACATACACACACCATAAACAGGCAATTATACACAAGGTTTATGGCGTAATGGTACAGTGTCAGTACAGCAAGGATAGCTGTCTGCCACGATATCCAGCAGATGTCTCTAGGGCGTGCCGGAATACGGACGTTGCATGGACAATGAGTGGATATGCATCGTACCACAGTTCTATGTGTCAGCCGTGCAAATATGCGATACATGGGACAGACAGCTGTCCATGCAAGAGCAGCGCTATGGGCATAACATAAGTATGTATATATACATCGAGAGAGATACAGACGGACACATGTGGCAAGGCCGGGAGTGTAACGTACACAGCACCACCCCACCACACCACAGCAGGGCGCATGTGGAGAACACACTACGGAGGTCGCCAACCACAGCAGGCACACAGGCAGTCCACGAGCTGCATCTCACCATCCACAAACACAGAGATGGTGGCAGGATATAAGTGTTCTGCGGAAACTCTAAAGCCATAACCTATGGACCCATGCGGCTGGGAGCATAGACACACACACACAGCTGGCAGGCATGGGGATTGACCTTACCCCCACCTACCCAACCGCACAACAGTATGACACAGGTATGGAATGCGCTACGTGGACCACTGAACACAGCACCGTCAGAGGCACATGTCTAGGTGGGTGACAACATCTGTAAAGGAATAGACGCCGATAGCCAAGGTATGTGTTGCGAAGCGTCTAAAATAACTACTCTCTACAGGGGCAGCTGTAAACACACACACACACCCCACACACACACGGGGAAGGGCTGGGAGTTGAACCTACACCTACCTACATGAACACACTACAGCATGATGCATTTACAGAACGCGCTACCGAGATTACTGAGCACAGCGCTGTCAGAGGCATACTTCTAGGCGGGTGACATCATCCATAAAGGAATAGATGCCAATAGCCAAGGTATGTGTTGCGAAGCGACTAAAGGAACTACTCTCACCAAGGGCAGCTGTAAACACACACACACACCTGACACACACACGGGGAAGGGCCGGGAGTTGAACCTACGCCTACCTACACGAACACACTACAGCATGATACATTTACAGAATGTGCTACCGAGATTACTGAGCACAGCGCTGTCAGAGGCATACTTCTAGGCGGGTGACATCATCCGTAAAGGAATAGCTGACAATAGCCAAGGTATGTGTTGTGAAGCATCTAAAAGCATGACCATCTGCAGAGGCAGCTGGAAACACACACACACACACACACACCGGGAAGGGCCGGGAGTTGAACTTACACCTACCTACATGAACACACTACAGCATGATGCATTTACAGAATGCGCTATCGAGATTACTGAGCACAGCGCTGTCAGAGGCATACTTCTAGGCGGGTGACATCATCCGTAAAGGAATAGATGCCAATAGCCAAGGTATGTGTTGCGAAGCATCTAAAAGCATGACCATCTGCAGAGGCAGCTGGAAACACACACACACACACACACCTCATACACACACGGGGAAGGGCCGGGAGTTGAACTTACACCTACCTACATGAACACACTACAGCATGATGCATTTACAGAACGCGCTACCAAGATTACTGAGCACAGTGCTGTCAGAGGCATACTTCTAGGTGGGTGACATCATCCGTAAAGGAATAGATGCCAATAGCCAAGGTATGTGTTGCGAAGCGACTAAAGGAACTACTCTCACCAAGGGCATCTGGAAACACACACACACACACACACACACACACACACACACACACACGGGGAAGGGCCGGGAGTTGAACCTACACCTACCTACATGAACACACTACAGCATGATGCATTTACAGAATGCGCTACCGAGATTACTGAGCACAGCGCTGTCAGAGGCATACTTCTAAGCGGGTGACATCATCCGTAAAGGAATAGCTGACAATAGCCAAGGTATGTGTTGCGAAGCGTCTAAAAGCATGACCATCTGCAGAGGCAGCTGGAAACACACACACACACACACACACACACACACGGGGAAGGGCCTGGAGTTGAACCTACGCCTACCTACATGAACACACTACAGCATGATGCATTTACAGAACGCACTACCGAGATTACTGAGCACAGCACTGTCAGGAGGCATACCCTAGGTGGGTGATATCATCTGCAGAGGCAAGGCAGCCGATAGGGAATGAAGACAGAGTGCGCAGTCACACAGCATGTTACCATCCCAAGGTGGGCGTACAGTAACACGGTAGTGCTGCACTCAGGAATACCAACTAACTACGGAGCACAACATCACGACATGGATACGGGATGCACCACAGACAGTATACCCTATGAGAGGGCATCCGGGGTGCACGATGTAGGCAGCCATTGTGGCATACCAACCACATATGACTCACCTGGACGGTCACCATGGCTATGCAGGATGTCATTGGCCATGGCTACATGCCTAGTAGCAGACATCGGTGCCGACTGTACTGTGTACCCCCAAATGGCGTACTGGGCATGCCCTCACACCTAGTGGTCGCGAAGGGGAAACATACATGCACACGGGGTATCATCACAGACGGGCGCGGTGTGCACTGTACTGTGTGTCCATCTACACAGCTGCTTACTGGGCATGCTCACACACTTAGAATCTGCAGAGTGCAGACATGCATACACATGGGGTGGAATCATGGAAGGGCAGATTGTGGACCGTCGTGTGTCCACCCACACAACAGCAACCCGGGCATGCTCACAGACGTGGCGGTTGCGAAGGGGAAACAGACATGCACACGGGGTATCAACGCAGATGGGCGTGGTGTGCACTGTACTGTGTGTCCATCTACACAGCTGCTTACTGGGCATGCTCAGACACTTAGAATCTGCACAGTGCAGACATGCATACACATGGGGTGGAATCATGGAAGGGCAGATTGTGGACTGTCGTGTGTGTCCACCCACACAACAGCAACCCGGGCATGCTCACAGACGTGGCGGTTGCGAAGGGGAAACAGACATGCACACGGGGTATCAACGCAGACGGGCGCGGTGTGCACTGTACTGTGTGTCCATCTACACAGCTGCTTACTGGGCATGCTCAGACACTTAGAATCTGCACAGTGCAGACATGCATACACATGGGGTGAAATCATGGAAGGGCAGATTGTGGACCGTCATGTGTGTCCACCCACACAACAGCAACCCGGGCATGCCACAGAAGTGGCGGTTGCGAAGGGGAAACAGACATGCACACGGGGTATCAACGCAGACGGGCGTAGTGTGCACTGTACTGTGTGTCCATCTACACAGCTGCTTACTGGGCATGCTCAGACACTTAGAATCTGCACAGTGCAGACATGCATACACATGGGGTGAAATCATGGAAGGGCAGATTGTGGACCGTCGTGTGTGTCCACCCACACAACAGCAACCCAGGCATGCTCACACACTTAGTATGTGCTATGCGCCGTGCGACATGCAGACAGAGTGCACACACCACAAGTCACGGCCAGGTAAACCCGTACACACACACAGGGTGGACACACATGCAGTTACACGTACACACACAGATGACAGCACAGGCGTCACGGGTGCAGGCTGAACATGTACACACTGCAGTGAACACTGTAGCTGCCATGCCAGCACCATGTCATCGGTGCAGCAGTATGCCTCACGGTCCAGCAACAGCATGTGACATATGTCCACAGGTCTATATGGCGGTGTACGTCCATCATGCAGAGTACACATGTACTATCAATGATCCCACAGGTGTGATGTAGTCCACCCATATCGGTACACATGGACAGGCGTGCTCCACACATACCACGGGCCTGACACAAATATGATACATGACTGCAGCTGTACCACAGTGAAACAAAGTCCGGATATGTCATATATGTGATTGCCTGGCTGTGTGCATGGACTGCACACAGGACACATATGAAGCCTGTGATGTACCACATGCATAACACTGGCGTACGCGGTAATACACACACGAATGGAAGGTGGACACATGTCTGTGGTATGCACCCCCTACAGGGTGTAGCGGTGTTGACTGGGACACATACCCTTGTACAGTTTGCCTGTGACAGCCGTGATACCATACCACAGTCCATGTTCCATGTATGTCGACACACATGTCACAACGTAGCAATGCATACACACATGGCAACAGGGGATACATGTGACATGCATACTATGCACGGTGCAGCCATGCATGAGCGGTGTCCGATGTCCATAACACAGTTGCAACCCCCTACCACATGCATACCCATCATGGGGGCCGTCATATGGTGGCATAGTAACAGCACGCATGGCGGTATGTGTGTACACCATGTGTTTAAACACCTGTCCACATGCATGTGTGCAGGTGCTGGTCACAGGTGTGTCACACACCATCCTACCCTGCCATGTGCATACAGTCTGCTATGTCGCCTTTACATGACAGCACTGCCATAATGCATACCCATCGGCCATGTGTCATCGACCATATGTCACATGGCCACTGTAACCCCTACCACCTCCCAAGTGCATATATTGGCACAGCTGCCAGATACAGTGGTGGTACGCAGGATGCACTACATACCACTGCACGCCTGCACATATCCCATATAGCGGGTGTGGCATTCCTAGCACCAACATGTGTGCAGGAATGTGTGCCCATGTATG
The DNA here is from genome assembly GCF_019279795.1 of Protopterus annectens. NCBI lineage: Eukaryota > Metazoa > Chordata > Ceratodontiformes > Protopteridae > Protopterus > Protopterus annectens. The sequence goes on from NC_056741.1 coordinate 843,765,715, forward strand.
CCACAGATCGGGGGGACTATGTGCCATGTGCCACACATCACTGTACACCATGGTAGAGATCTGTACATACCTCAGTGTGGGGTGCATGGATGTGGATGGTGCAGTACATGCAACACGCCGTCCCTCCGTGTAGACATGTGTGGTCACCACCATGTCAGTGTGTCAACATGTGTGTATGTCTGCTGCCTGTTGTGAGGGTGTATGCAGATATAGTGTTGTGACTGGACACTAACCACACAGGGTGACCATCCCGTACTGGTGCTGCATTGTACAGCCCTGTCAATGCCATACTTGTGAGCCTTACTGGCCACCTGTGCAAGACCGCCCCCTGTGACATGGCGTGTGGATGCATTGTATTGTGAGGGTGCTGACCACACAGGCAGGTGTCCCCATCTGCACACAATGGGGTGTGTGCCATAGTGGTGTACGCCCCACGATTGCGGACATATTCCTGTACCGGTACAGCATCCAACTGCTGCACACCGTGCACCACAGCTGACAAGTGACACCTGCGGTCAGTTGCCAGCACACTGTGTACGACACCTGCAGAATGTCACCATACCTGTACTGTGTCATGCCATGTATGTGATGTCTCTGTCCACCGTAGCCTGTGGCACTGACCACAGGCGTCAGGTGCAGTATATGTGGACATGCGTCATGTACCGTGTAAGCAACGTTACACTATATCTGGCTCCGTGCCCCGCAGGTTTACATGTAGAACCTCTCTTCTTGCAATCTCAACTGTCTGTTCTCTATCACAAAAGCTCAGCACCTGCTCCCATAGTATTCCTACATAGGTAAAGTACATGTATACTAGATGGAGTACTACACTAGCCTAGAATCCCCTTGAGTACCCACTTCCCTATAGGTGCCTTCTGACCCAGTTACACAGCAAATGCATTCACGTTCTCTGGCATGTCGAAGGGTCAATTGCTAGCGACCTCTCCTGTTCAGATGGTGAATCTGGGTGTCCTGAGGCAATGTTACAGGTGCCTCATGGACACGGACAAGCCGCACCTCCCCCACTAAACATAATACATGTGAGAGATGCAACTATATAGCCAGACAGGGGGCTGAGCTCTCTCAAACCATGATTGGCAAGACCAAACGGGAGGGGAAGGACACCATGCACACCACAAACCCAGTGTCACATGTAACTATCACAAATGCTAAACAAACACATGAACACACTAAGACATACTCGGAGGCACTGTTAAAACATGTAACGAACCTAACGAGGCCTCTGAAGCAGACACCCAAGCAACTGCCTCCACAAGACATAGGACATGCAACACATAGTTCTCAATGTCAGTGTGCTAAACAGTCACAGCCCCAAAGGCCACACACAATGCCAGACACACTTGTAATGGGTGACGCCACAGTCAGACACACCGACATCCCACCCACCAGACTGAACAAGGGAATGATCACAGTAGGCTGCCTGTCGGGCGCTGGAATCCGCCACATAACACACGCACTCAGGTCACTCCGCAGCATGTACAAGTATGACGCGGTCATTGTCCATGCTGGTGTCAACGACCAGAGACATACCACCCTGGGATACATGAAAGGAGACAGAGGGGCTCTCAGATTGTGTAGCCCAGGCCAGCATGTCCCTGACCCTGGGCAGTATCCCACCCTCATCAAGTATGATGCCACAATACTGGCTCCAAATGATCACCCTTGATAATTTGCCTGGTTACCGGTGTCAGTCTGAGGGGATCCAATTTCTTCTTGCCTGGGATGACATGCTTGGCACACCACGCCCCTTCGCAAGGGATGGCTCGCACCTGTCGCCCCTGGTCTTCAAGAGTTTGGCTAAGGGTCCTGCCACCCCCACAGTGCCCACTGCAGACAAGGCTGGAATGATAAACCTACCACCCTAGACTACAAACCTGGAGAAAAGAAAGGGTAATACTGCTCAGTGCCAGTAGTCTACGCCCAAGCTGCACGCCCTCAAATGCCCTCCTCAGTATGGAGGACATCGATGTCAGTGCTGTGACTGAAACATTGTTCAGGGCTCCTGAGAGCACCCCAGCACTATCAGGTCATACCTCATATCACGCGTTCAGGACCATAACCCGGACTGAACACAGAAGGAGGGGGAGTCTCCATTTCCATGAAGGATACCCACACCTCCAGGTTGGCAGAAATGCACGTAGCAGCGGGGACCATCCAGGTGCAATTAACCATGAGTAGGACTGCCTTACAGTTTGTTGCATGCTACAGACCACCCTCCCAAACCCAGAATACCCGCACAGCCTTCCTGAAGACACTGGGGAGTATGAATGCTCTCACAACACCATCATATTGGGTGACATCAACCACCCATACATAGACTGGGAACATTACCCAGGACACAACACCCTACACCAAAGGTTCCAGGTGTTCATACACCCGAATGCTGTGGAACAACCATGCACCATACCCACAAGGGGAGGAACTATACTAGTCCTGATCATCACACATGGGGATGACATGCTCCACACAGGATGTACATCCCTCAATGGTGAGGTCAGACCATATAGTGAACTCACTGGAGATCCGCATCCTGCACCCAACACCGGCAAGGGAGACCACAGTGAAGACCTCTCCACAGCGAACCCCACACATCATACGACTGGTGTGGTACCCTACAAGGCCTCCATGCCAGTGGTAAACACAGGCCATGCTGCTGAAACCCTTACAAATGCCTTCTATGAGCACCCCCAGGAATGTCTGGATCAAGCGATCCCTGATAACATCAGGACCTTGTCCACCAAAGGCAGGCACATGGTCTGGTGGACCCCAGCCATTAACAAACCGTACAACAAGAGGTGAAAGCTACTACATGACAGAGCAATATCACTACCAGGGAAGGCATCACTGATTAATACTGGCGTTAACATACGATCAGTCATACAATCATCCAAGGCCGCCTGTGGGACTGGACTTGCAAAGGACACATAAGACAACCATAAGGCCTTCCTTAGCTATGGTAGGAACATGGGTGGAAGCACACAGTTATGCTCGGAATTAGTCCAGAATGGTACAATGATCACTGAACCCACAGACATTGCCAACAAACTGGCAGACAGGTTCTGTGCATACATCTACCCTCCCTCCCTCCCCAAGAGGGGACGTATCTATCCCACCAGAGTCTAGCCTCCCAAACATCTCGAATGCCCAGGTGAGAGCTGATATCTGTAAAGCAGTGAACACAGCATCAATGGGACCAGATGGTGTCCCCAGCTGTGTGCTACACAACCTCAATGAGGGCCTCACCCCGCACATAAGGCTGCTGTTTAATCTTAGCCTTACTACAGGCTACGTACCCGATGGATGGCATATGGCAACTGTGGTCCCACTCCACCAAGGCAGTGCTCCTATGGACTCTGTACATCCCTGCCCTATAAGCTTGACAAGCCTTGTCTGCAAAGCTATGGAGGGGTCCATAATGGAGCCCATAAATAAAGACATTGGGGAACGACAAATACTGGAACATACCCACATCGGCTTAGTCAAGGGCAGATCCTGCCTCCTGAACCTGGTCGACCTGTTTGGAGGAGTCACTAAGGCCATTGATGGGGGTACGTCGGTTTGCACAGACTACCGTGACCTGGCGACAGCGTTCGAACCACACTCCATGCAGGCATCATAGAAAGGCTCACCAGCGTAGATGTAGAGACATATGTCACACGATGGGTTGCCAACCGGATGGAGGTCAAAACCCACAGGGTTAGTGTTCCTGGTACCATGTCAGTCTCCAAGCTGGTCACGAGTGGTGGCCCACAGGGCTCAGTCCTGGGCCCCCTCCAGTTCGGCATTCAACTTTCCGACGTGCTTGCAAACATAGGGGGATTGTGGCAGACAAGGTATGCAGTTGACTGCAAACCGGCCACCATACTTAACACCCCATCAGACACGGACATCCACCTGAGGTCTCATAGAAATGGATAACTGGTGCCAGAGCCATGGCCTGAAGCTACATGCCAGGGAAGGTATAGACCTACCCTTTGGGAAAGACATGTTCACCCCGAATTACCACATAGGTGGTAATCCATTAAACATGGTGGACGTGATCAGGGACATGGGTACCAAACCTGTCGGTAACCTCTCTTGACACTCACATTGCCAATGTGGTTGGGAAGACATTCCACTGTGCCCACCTGGTCATGAAGGGATTCACATCCACATCAGGGGAGGTCATTGTACGCCTGTACTCTTCACGCATCAGACCAATGATTGGGTACAACGCCACATTTGGAATGTACCTAACCTGACACCTGCAGCACTCGGAAGGACCTCAAACATTCCACAACACAGGGATAAAGGTGCTGAAACATATGTCACATGCTGCCCGACTGAGGGGACTCCGGCTGTATACCTTCTCATACCGTCTGCTCCGAGGTGATCTGTGCCTGACATACACGGCCATGTCCGACCTGGGTGTCATGGACATGTTCCACCTCCTAGGATCCAAACAACCACGGGCACGAGAGCAACTGACAGAAACCTCAACACGGACATAAATAGAACGTGCTGGAGGGACAGGTTCATCGCCCAGAGACTCCCTACACCATGGAACAGATTCCCAGCCCTTGTGAAGCAGAGCCCCTCACTGACTCTGTCCAAGAGTAATCCTGATGTGTGGATGGGAGATCGTAGGTATGCCCCAGGCATCATCTCTGTGTCACTGATGGACAGAGGGACAGCAGACCAATGGATATAGTATCCTCATCCTAAGGGCTGGTGAAAGCCACACACACTCTAGCTAGGCTTACACATGCCGTAGGGCACATAGCCTGGTATGTACCTATGCACCTATGTACCTATGTAGATGTCCAGGCAGGTTGTGGGTACCTGTGGTATGCTGATATTGCCAGATGTGCCTGTGGGTAACCCACAGCTACACGTGGGGGACTGATAACAGTGCTCCCAGTAGGCACATGCAAGTACACCATATGAGGCATACAGGTTAACAGAACCAACATGGTGCTACACATGTAACCGTCACACATACCATGTACACAGCTCAATGTATGCTGCACCTGCACTACATGGTATGTCTGCTGCATGATGACAGTACACAACCCACGTCACATACGCACCTGTCACTTGTCATACACAACCACTGCAACATACACATCACACACTATGCGTACACAGGTATCACATACACCTCTCACTATCTTGTCCACCCTGTGCATCAGAATATATTTGCATAACTGTGCACCGATGGTGTGGATGACAGTGATGCGGCAGAGGCTTCATCATATGCACAGGGTGATATGTGTGCCAGGGGCATAGGCTGTACCAATGGATGACATCATGTGTGTGTGTAAGGGCTGGTGCATTTACTGGGCATGACTGTGCAGAATGCATGTGGATGTGGTGGAGCCCTACAGTTGTGTCTGCCGTGTGTGGGTATGTGTGTACACAGTTCAGCCATCTGTGATGCCTACACGGGGTATACTTGGCAACCCCAGACTGTACAGTGCAGGTTGTACGGCTCACTGTGTCCGTCTGCGGCCACGTGACCCGTGCCTGCCTGGGGTCGCACGGGCACTACCGGGTAGAGGTATGGAGTGGCCACTCTCCGATGACACATGTCCGCTGGAACCGTCTCCATGCTGGGACCGGCCAGGGCCACGTCCACGTGGCCTGCTGTGTCCTGGTGTGGTTGGTGTAGCACCAGCTGCACTGCTGCTGCTACCGGCACTGTGTGAGTGGGCATGAGAGGTGGCATGCACAAGTCGACCTACACTAGGTGGTGTTGCTGGCCTATGGCCACGTGTCCTACTCCTCACCCCTACCAGGTGTTCCAGCACAGACAGCTCACGCTCCCGGATTGACATGCCTCGGTCGAGGATTCCAACCATCTCATCTAATCGCCTATCCAGTACATTAGCAATCTGCTGTTGAGCATTCACCAATGACTGGATGTTCTCATTTAGGGAACGGATTGCGGCCCTCTGCAGCCTCTGCCCTTCTTGGGTCTGCCGTTCAGCACGTGTCTGTGCCGCCATTACAGTCTGGAACATGTGTCTGGTGATACCAGCTGCTGCACCCTGTACAGCAGGTGCATGTCTGCCAGAGGTCCTCCTACGAGCAGCACCAGCCACATGCCTGTGTGGCACATCACCAGTCATTACACTGGCAACATGGTGTGTACCCGCACCTTCTGTAGCCACCACACATTCCTGCTCAATGCCAACAGACGCTGACTGTCCTTCCTCTATGGGCAACGGTGATGTGGTATGTGTCAGCATCAGAACCGTGCGGAGATGAAGGGGACATAGGTGGGATGGTAACCAATGGCACAGCTTCTGCCCCTGACAACCCTGCCTGTGTCTCATGCATATGGTCATCACCGCTAGTATCTGTGGGGACACTAGCATCAGATGGACCGCAGGAGGGGAACGCACCTACACCACCTGTGAATACAAAGACATACTGTAAGATACATTACACACACGCAGACACACGCAGACACACACACACACACACACGCAGACACACACACAGACACACACACACACACACACACACACACACACACACACACGCTGACACACACACGCAGACACACACACACGCAGACACATCATGCATGTGATATTGCAGATGGCATGCAGCATTCCCACACCACAGCTCAGTGAATGCAGGCCAGACATTAATAGTGGTAGTATGCATACTGCCCTGGGATGCACACTACATCAAGCAGGTGTCATTTCAGTAGGCATGCAGTACACACATTCATGGTAGTTTGCATGCATCACCGTGATACACCGTGTGGCCACAGGCAGGTTAACAATACACATGGCTGGCGTCACTTTGACATGTACTCCACCAACATGTGCGATAACATGTGGACATGTGACAGTGGTGTCCCACCACATGCACCGCATCATACTGGACATCACAGTGCAGTGTTATGTGTACAGGCTACAGATAGAATGCATGTGTAACAAAGATGTCTGTGCAGGTGTGGTTGGTGTGAGCCGTGTACATAGCTATACAGTGGGGAGTACAGGCACTGTGCCACTGCATGGCAGCAGGACACAGGTATGTTTCTGTGCGATGCATAACATGGACACATTGCATTGCCATGTCTGCAACACAGTCATGCTGTTCCACAGCACGTATATGGTAGACATTGGTGGCACCTCCAGTGGCTGCAGACAGGCATTCCGGTTGTCTGGTGTACCACATCAAATGTACAGGTGGTCCACTACAGCTATGATCGCACTATGTGTGGACAATGTGCAACGGTGTCTATCCACTCCAGATGTACTGTGTGGTAACATGCCTGTAGGTATCACCCATGGCCATGTTTGACTGGGTCATGGGCAATTGTGTGTGATGGGCATCGTGTACCCATCCCTGTGGTGGCCCATGTGACATACACCCATACAAGTCGGAGGTGTCACAATCCAGAGGGCTATGCAGACAGTGTGGATGTCTGCTATGTCGGGCGTAGGTCATGTCATGGTGTGACAATATTGCAGACAGAACACCACGTGCGTGGGACATGTCATGTGCCATGTCACAACGTGTGCACACAATGCAGGGGCATATGTCACATTGGTAACACCTGTGTGCTGGCCAGATCACAGCTCACTATGTGGTACTGTGTGCGTACCACAAATGGCATTCCAATGCATACTACATATGCAGCCATTGTAGAACACCTCCACCATTGTATGCATAGCTAACTGCACATATCACATTGACGGGTTCTGTGGTTTCATGCCGGTGTATACTAACGGTTATATCTACTGTACATGGGTGGCGTGTGTGTCAGGTGGTGCAACCTGTATACCGTGACTGGAGCAGAACCCAGGTGTGCATGTCATACCTGGCCACATGGCGAATATCTATACACTGTAACATGCCTGTTACTAACAACAGTCTCACCTGTGACGGACCCATGGCTGTGCGACACGCCAGAGGTACCTGTATAGGGGCAACACAACAGTATAGACATTATCCATGACTGTAACCACAGTAAGCACTGTGCATGTCACATCATGTACCTGTGTGGTAGCATGTGTTATGCACATGTCTGCAAACACAACGTAGCATACTGTAGTATGCGGCTTGTGTGGCCATATACCTGGCATGTGTTGGTACATTACGTGGTGTACTGTGACACCCACACCTACGGCAGTTATCATACACATATGCAAGACTGACTTACCAGGCAGCTCCAGGCTCGTTGGTTGGGAGACACCCACCTCCATGATGGCAGCGAGTGTTTCTGCATGATGTTCCCTGGGTGTCCCCAGACTGGCCAGGAGCTCCTCCGTGTGTGTGAGTGGGGGCTGGGTTGGTGGCCCACCACCTGTTCCACCTTGTTCTCTGGCGATTGCGGCGGCACTCTGTTTCGCATGCCATATTAGGTCCATGCAGTGTCGGCGTATCTGCTGGTAGGTGCGGTTGTTGCCACCCACGTCATTCACCCTTCTGCGCATATCCTGCCACAGGTCATCCCGCTGCTGTGCTTGCTGTGGAACATGGTTGAATAGCAGGTCATAGTTGTCATGGAGCAACGGTATGATTACGTCATCCTCCTGGCAGCTGAAGGCTGGCAGCCGTGAACGAGGCATTATCTGTAAGACATAATGATGGTGACAGGTCACATTTACACTGATGTACTGGCATACCGCTGGACATACATTGCTATGACATGTACGACATCTGCACAGTAATCTCTGCGATAAATCATGGCACTGACACAGCTGACGTGTTGCTGTCAGACCATTAAGCAGCGGGTATCATATCATATCTGTGTGTCAACTCATCACACTGTACACACACCATGTTGATGGTAACCTGCTGTGGACATGTGTACCTGCCTGCACCTGTGTTCATACCAGTTGGCACGTGTCCCAATGTGCACACAGTTTTACTGTTCACCTGGATGCTGTGTATATGTCACTAGGCATCATGGATGCAGCCATTATGGACGTCAGCGGTGGCACTGCACACATACACGTGGACACCTGTACATGCATGTGTTGTGCCATGTACATCTACACAGCACTGTACAGGTGTTGGACAACCTGCCACGGCTCACCTGTATTGCACATGTGATACACATGGGACATTATGTAATCATATGACATTAGCAGGGATGGTCATACATAGCATGTGCGCGCGCACGTTGTACATGCCAACACACAGCACCTGTGACACCACAAGGTGCATCAGTGCCACATTACTGATCTGGACAGTTGATAGTGCAAGTGCCATTTAGCCATCGCACTATGTATGACTGTGATAGCACGTGCAGCCTTGCTGGACAGGGCTGCATGGTATGACAGGGTATATCACATACATGGCACAGGGATGTGTCCCACCTGGGGGGGTACTGATATTGGGAGGGTGACTGTCCATTCCATATGTCATTGCTATGTGTATATGGACATTACACATGTCTATCATCATGGTGTGGACAATGGCCTCCTGCAAGGTAGGCAGCATGCTGCTTGGTGGGGGTGTGTATGGTGCATGCTGGTGTCACACATCCATGCATACACATTACCCCTGACAGGTGCTATGTGCTGTGATATTGTTCAACACAGTGCTGTATGTGCCCACACAATGATATCCCGTGCACATGGATGGTAGCCTGGCCTGACATGGGTACCACATATGTCTACATCCAGTGCCTGCTGCCACCGCCATGTCAGCAGGTGCACCACACAGCACCATCCCTCCCACAGGGATCGTGGTGTTGGGCACAGCATAGGTATCCATTTATGGGGACAGGGATGTTCACATAGCGGGGGCACTGATGGTATCATCTATCAGACCATACACGTATGACGCACACCTCACACACCCAGCCCATTCAGTATGTTGTTCGCAACACTGACACAGCTATACTGCTAGGCCAGGGACATTCCCAGCCGTACATACACAGATGCATGAACATCTGTCTGTGACATGGGCTACAATGATGGTGGGGTTCAACACATACCGGGTTTGACTGTGGCTGGCGCAGATGTTCTGTGCACATGTCTACACGGTAAACCTGTTCTACAGTAGCCAGCGGTGATGTGCTGTGCACATGTCAATGCAGCACATTGTGTTGGTGTCTGTCTGTCAACAGGCCAGTGGTGGAACACACAGGGGTATTAGTGATCGAATATGCATGCCGCCCTGTACAGCTGTACTGCTAACATCTCAGGTGCTAATGTGTCATGGACATGCACACCTTACCCGGACAGGTGGTAGTGGGTTGCCACCCGTACCCATCTCCTCTTGTGGGTTGCTATGATCCAACACCCTCTTTGTATTGCATGTTCAGGCTATGCACCTGTGTGGGACATGTGGGCATGCAATGCACTACTGCGTACCTTTGCACCCATTGCACAATATGTCACACAGGTACACTGGCAGCCATACACTTCACAGCTTGATGATGGTACAACAGGTGTTGTACACACGTAACACATATCCTGTGGGACATGGTCATATGTACAGGCATGTCCAACAGTCACGTACCACTGCTACCCCTATATGACGGATATGCAGTACATGTGGCGGTACAGCAACTGTCACATGTAGTCGTGCAATGCCCCCCTACCTACATGGTGTGGTACTGCCTGTGAGGGATATGCGTCTGCATCCATGCTGTGCCCATAGCTGACAGTTGTACATCGATATGTGCAACATACCTCATTTGGTGTTCTCATGGGTGCATGTTCAACATGGCTCCGCATTGTTTGTGTCTGTCACACAGTCATTGTTGACCATGGTTTACATGCCAGCCATGGCTTACTGTATGTGATTCCATGTACTTCATTGGGATACCATCATTATACATTATAACAGCGTATTCCAGCCATCACATAGCCTTCCTAGATGACACTGTTAGCCAGCCAGTAGTAGGTGTTCCGCCATCTGCACATAGGTCACACAGCACGAGGGGCTGACACCCATTCTGGGGACAGGGTGCTGACAGCTGTGGATGGGTGTGATGCTGTCGACAACCATGACTGCACCTGATGGTCACATCTGGATGGGTAACATTCACAACACACACCTACCTTCACGTAGTAACACATCATCTACAACAATGGACATTCCTGCCAGAACAACGTGTGCAGTATGTCTGTATGACCACTGTAGGCACCACTGGTGGCCCCCAGCATGGCAGCCAACAGCACTGGTGTATATCCCGTGGAACCATGGGTTACACCATTCACAACACACCTGTCTCAGATGACCCTGTTGTGGATCACAGTGCAGTTCCACACATCATGTTACACTAGGCATCATGCACTGATATGTTGCGGACGTGTGAACAGCTGTGCAACTCAACATATGCACACATGACACATCACCTGGTACAACATATCTCTCATACAACGTGTTATTGTGACCGCCCTGTGATGGCATTACACAGGCTACGTGTACTGGGACATGTGATGGCTCACTGGTGTATTCACCCTCTGGGTGTGTGTCTAGCCAAGTGTACAGTAGGCAGTGGTCTGAACACAGGGACACTGTACATTGACCTACTGTGTCACTGCAACTGTTGCCTATGCTCATACTGTACTTATACAGGCATGTGGTATCTGACTGCTATGACAGTCCTGGTCGACCACACTGCTGTGGCACACATGACCTGTGGCCATCTGCCTGGGGTGTGGAGCACACATGTACATCTTCACATGCTATACTGCCTATGTGGCGGTGTCACATGACTGTCTCCAGCAGGGCTGTAACAGGCAGGCACGGCATGGGGTCATGTGGGACAATGCTTGCACCTTCCACTGTGCTGCACACAAGCAAGGCACACACACTAGTGCACCACTCACATTTATCTGCAGTGACTGGGACCTGCCTCCATGCTCTGCGCAGCACGCCTGCAAGTACAGATTGTACATGGATCGTACCTCCCAGGCACATACCTGGACTGCAACAAACACAGGTGAGGAGATCCCACATCACACAGTGTTTTGCACACATCCTGGATAGTTGCCGAACACAATGCATCATAGGTGCTCAATGTGCAGATACCCATGTTTGTGACCGCTAGACACATTGTAACACGCAACAGAGTTTACATTGTACACCACAGGTTACATGCTGTCTGTGTTGTTATACTGTACATTGGGCCTCAGACAGCTGATACTGCCATGTGCTGACAGCAACCCACACTTCCCTAGAATGGACACCCATGTACCTACACATGCTTGAGGCATGCACTCCACCCAGCTGGATGACACATTACACAACACATACCATACCTACACTACCCTCAGCATGCACAATACCTCCATGTGTCTGGTGTGTTGCACCTGGGGTTATCCCCTTTGGTGGATGAACACATATGCTTCACGGCCCTGCTAGCCACACCCTGGACACACACCCATCGCAGCATACACGGAACATGTGTACTACAGCCAGTACTACTGACGTCTGCTGATAGCAGTTGTTAATGGCATGACACCCCGGCAGATGGACAGTGTACATACATATGCTGACACATACCACAGTGCACTTCCGTAGCATGTACACAATGGTAGGGACCATGCTATTCCACACAGAGACATGGCGGTACTGACCTTTTCACAGACGCCACGGTGGTGGTCATGTTCCATGCACATCGGATGTATGGGCACATGTGCAGGCTGTTGCACGGTGGTGTATATTCACATGTGTGGGGTGCATCACTTGTCAGCCATGGTGGGTCCTCGAGGCCCATCACATGCTCCAAGGCTAGCTACCTACACATGACTGCCGCACATTGCAGTGTGGGGCCTCAGGCAGTGTGGTGGTATGTCTGTGTTGTTTGGCTACATCCACATTCAATGTCACATACAATAGTCACCCAGGCATTGCAGACCGAGATAATGTTGGCAACTTGCCAGGCGATGGTGTACTTACCAACAATACACACTCTCACTCACTACAGGGTTGCAATCCATACATGGACATCGTAGTGTCCCTGTGGACACATACATGGTACTGACATGCACACGTAATGTCCTGGGACACTGGCCCGATGTCACCTTCCAATGTCCCTAGCTGTTATGTCCCGCCAACCTGTTTGGTATGTGTCTCCACACAAGCCCACTATATTCACTGCTAGCCTGTTGTCGGACATTGTGTACCTTGACCACCACACAGCCGCATCTATCGCACTACCCATGGGTGGCACTGCATTGCACGTGTGGGACTGCATTCATACACCCATGACTGGACCGTTCTGTATGGCACTGGGGCACATCCTCACGAACGTGCTTCACGCACACATTGATGGCCTCCATGCCTTTCCTGGCACCCTTGTTGGGCTTCTGTGTGCCACAGCACGCCACATACACATGCTGGCCACCTGTCGTACCATTGCATGGGTGGTTGGGGTGGTACATAGGGCAACACATCAGACGTTGTCCTCACATTGCCCTTCAGCACCATTCCACGTTCTGGTATTGGCAACGTACACATCCACCTGCACATCATACCCTGTGTCTCGGGATGTTAGGCTATATGACTCCTGGACAGGACACACAGTGGTGCAAGCATATCATAGTACCTACTACATGTCAGGTACATATGGCATTACACAGTCCTCAGTCATGGGGCCCCTCATGTTCACTATTTGCTTACATACACAACATGCTGTCACAGAATACTGTCCATGCCTAGATATCCCACATCAACATACCTGGCACCATTATAGCTCCACCAGCTCATACCGATAACGACCATACAGGTGTCAGTGTGGCAGATACATCATGTGGGTGTCATGGCATCAGGATGCATGACACATGGTGCATGCACATCACCTTTGCATAGCAACATTCACCCACTGACTATCACATGGATACTGGCCCCGTACATGCATATCACATTGTACATGGTTGCTGTACACACAAATGCCCCACATGGTCCTGTGGTTACCCTATTCCACTGTGGCATGGATACACTTCTGCAGGGCCACACCTATCTGTACTGTGTGTGATGCTGGTACATAGGTAGCCATTGTACCTGTGGCATACACACATCTACACACGGTCAAGGGTACAATACCACATTTATGGTGTACCTTCCACAATGGCTACGACTTTACATGGCACAGCATTGTCATGCCACGATGTGTACCAGGCTCGGACAGTTTACATATGCGGCTGACAGATGGAAAACACATCTGTACACATCTGCATACCACATACACAGGGGTGTCTTCTGCTCTGACACGGACCATGTCCTCCGCATTACTGATGCATATACTCCTCATACATGACAATTGCAGTGGGCAGTGTGAATGGACTGCTCATGGATATGTGCACACATGCCACACTGCATGGGCTGGGCTTCTGTGTTACTTCCGCAGACACAACACACACCGTGCTGTGGAACATAGGTCCTGTGCACATCCCACAGGGACACACAGTGGCACTGTTCATGTGATAGCTCCCTTGCTGTCTGAGTGACACGTAGTCATGGTACCACCACAGCAGCAGTACTGTGTAAACATGCAGTTGACACCCGCCTCTGCTGTTCACAGGACACTACCATGGGGAGGTGACACTACTGTGTACACTGCACATGTGTTTACACATGGACCTGCCAGACTTCATTGTTGCTCACAATGCACCTGCTACAGATCATTTGGGCATGGTTACTTGGTGTTCCTTCCATTTCGGATGGCTATGATGCTACTACTCTGTCCCATACCTACAGGCCATATGTATCCTGTTATTGTACATACCAATAGGCAATACCTCCATTATGCATGATATGCCTGTGATACTGTGTATAATGTCTGTCATATCCACCATGACAGCTTTACATTACACATAGTTGACATAGTATCCCCTACTGCAAGGCATACGTGCACGTTGGGTGCACATTACGTATGACATCGATGGTATATGCCCATACACATGTGTGCTGTGACAGTATACATACATGTCCTATCCTCTGCTATGGCACTTCCTTGTTGGACATCCATTGCCAGCATCGGCGTGTGGTCTGGCATTGTTCTCTCTTATGCCCCCCTGTGGCAGCCCTTGTGGTGTCTCGGCTGTGTACATGATGTCCCACTGCTGTGCACATGGTGTCCACAGTCGTTGGTATGCTCAGCAGGATAGCACTACATAACCACGTTTCACCACTCTCTGCATTATGGACAAGTATCATTACTTACAAACACCATTCCCATACAGTACAGCTTCGTCATACACATCATGCATTACACACCCGTACATATCGTGTGTTCTACATACCTTGTCGGTGTTTCGTTCCGTTTTTCGTTCTGTGTATCAGTATTCCTATTTATTACTCTTTCGGTTGTACACTGCTGGTTCGGTATGAGCATACGGTTTGAATATCCTGGGAGTCATCCTTATATCCGTCGATACCTGCAACATGTGGGTTCATCCCACCAATTGCTGTTCCTCAGTGTGTAATTGTGCGCATATCACCTGTGCATCTACTCCATTCGGACATTACGCATCGTAACTGGGGTATGGTTGGATTCCTCACCTGGGCGTTGGCTATTTGCCCTACCTTCATGGAGATGGTCTGTATTGTGTTATGTTATGTGTAACTGCAGCCGCTATGTGTGGCGACAGGTACATTTCGCAGTGGTGTTAGCCGTGAATTGTGTGTGTTGGGTATTGTATTAGGTTCGACATGTGGGTGTCCCTGTCCTGACGGCGTCTGTTAATGGCGTTTTGCATTCGGATGTGTAACATAGCTGTTGTATTCCTTTAAACAACACATGCAAGTATGCATCCGCTGTTGATTGTGTTTCCCACGCGAGATGTTGCGGTTATGCAGATGTCATTGACTGCCTGTATGTTTGTGCTGCTATTACGGCTTGTATCCCTTTAATATGTACGATGGGGGATATCGGAGGTTGTAGGTGACGGATACGGGTTGTGGGCCTTGCATCTCTACATACACGGTATGGTTGTCTGTGTGCTCCATCCCTGCCTGGGGAGTTGACAGTTAATTGTCTGTTGGTCTGGGAGTGTAGGTTGTGTTGTTGTCATGAGGTGTTGGTATCGCCTGCGTGTGTGCTTCATGCATGTATTCCTCCGTCACATCTGTGGTATATCAGCGGTTGTTTGCACGTGACGACTATCCCTTGTCATTCTGTCCCAGATATTTACAGTCATTGTGGTCCTGTTCTTGGGATGGCCTGTTTGCCAGTGGTTGCCACCTATTCAGGTGGGGATTGCTTGTTTGACACTTGTAGAACACACAGCGGTGTTTACGGGCTGATACGTGGCCACGGTCAGTACCGAGGTAGCACATACGTATTTCCGCGGTACATACCTATTGCTGTGTGACTTTGCTGATGTATCGTTTTGCAATTAGCATATCAGTGTCATACATACGGTCATGATTAGTACATACATCCTTTCCATTTCCTGTGGGGTATATTCCTGTGCTACATTCTGGGACATTGTCACTTTGCATCGTTATACGTCGCCACATGCCTAGCCAGTGTGGGGCTCTCACTACTACTTTGGGACTACTGGTATACATATGCCTGTGGCTAATGTACTGTATGCCTACACATATTATTCCACTCTGCCTCTAACATGGCACCAACATACACATATTACAGAGACACACACATTACACTCGCACAGCGACACACACGGCACCCTCACCGCACACATACACATACTACGGCACTCATGGGGATGGTTGCACACAGTACCTGCGTGGGCCGCATCACCGGCGGCGGTGTCTACCTCCCCCCTCATATCATCATAGTATTACCCGCGCATGTACTGTTACTGTACTGTGGCCTGGCGAACATTCTGACTCGTGGTTATGCATTTCGGTATGTTGCCCTTTCCATGGTTGGCGGTATCCTCTTCTGTTAAACCTCCCGGATGCTCAGGTTGTCGTTTCACTATGTATACTATGTACAGATATCGCATGTTACATCTCTGTCACCTTACATCCCTCTGATTCCCTGTCTTACCTGTAGTACTTATATGTATATGTGTACATATATTTCTATATATGTAATTATATCTATCTACATATATGTATATGCACATATATACATGTTTATATGTATACACCTTGCGGCGAACGTGGCAGCATACAGCAACGCCATCTGCTGTAGGACCCGCGTACGGTTCAGGTGTTGGCATTCCATGCTCCGCTGGCTGTTGGGTGTACAGTGTTTGGGGGCTACCTATGTTGGAGTCACACATGGGGCCACCCATACGGTACACTTTATGGGTGGTCATGTTTGTGTGCTGTCCATTTCACTCTGTGTGCAGGTAGGGAGGTGTCAGTCCATGGGGCCTACGCTGTCAGAGTATGTGCTATACGTTCCCTCTTTGCCAGGGCATAGGCATATTGGGTACACCTCCGTCTGCCTACTGGGGCTGGCACAGTGTGTTCATGGTCCTGAACCCTCTGTGCCTGGACTGGCCTTGGCAGTTGTGGTGGGCTTTGTGGCCCTTCACCATTATGTCCCTGCAGCAGCTGCTTCCGCAGGATCATATTATGTAGCATGGCCCATACTATGAATATGTGGGCACATGTGCCTGGAGAGTACTGCAGGGCTCCACCGGATGTATCCAAGCACCGGAACCGTGATTTCAGCATCCCAAACACATGCTCTATGATTATTCTGGTTTATGCGTGTGCCTCATTATGGCGTTCTTGCATGTGTGTGTGTGCATTTCTGATGGGAGTCATCATCCACGGCTCCAGTGCATAGCCAGCATCCCCCACAAGGTGGCCTTGTGGGATGTCCCCCCTGGCGAATACCTGGTACAGCTGTGAGGCATGCCAGATATGGGAGTTGTGGTAGCTTCCAGGGCTGCCAGCACACACATCCATGATAATGCCCTGCGCATTGCACACGACCTGGCAATTGATGGAGGGGAATCCCTTGCGGTTTATGTAGCGTCTACCCTGCTCCCCAGGTAGTGACTTGATTTGTATGTGTGTACAGTCTATCGCACCCAGTACCTCCGGGTATTGTGCCACACGGTGGAAGTGGCGCATATTGCTAGCCAACTCCTCCTGAGATCTGGGGAAGTATATATGCTCATTGGCATGTGGTAACATGGCATCCAAAAACTGGTGTAGTACCCTGGATGCTGATGCCTGTGAGATGCCCATTATATCCCCAGTTGGCCTTTGAAAGGTACCTATGGTCAGTATTCGCAAGCTTACACATACCTTTGTGTCCACTGGGATGGGCTCCCCTCTGTTGTTTCTTGTTCTCAGGCGTGGCCGGCACAGCTCCACTATTTGCTGTAACGTGTCCCTATCCACCCTGTAACGCTCTACTATCTCCAGGTCTTGTAGCCCCTGGTAGGTTACCCTTGGTCTGAACACTCTCCTTCTCCTCTGAGGCCTACGGTAGTTGTCGGCACCCTCCTCCACAACACCGTCTGTCTCTAACACATGCTGATGGATCACGGCCACGGCAGCACCCAACATGTACATTTTAAAAGTTCCCCATGTGTTTACACCTATGGTGCAGCGTTTGGGAATACATGGCTGTGTGTTGTGTGCATTCACACTTTATACTGTTGTGCTGTACACCCGGTGATGTCATAGGGTGTGTCTGTGCGGCCGTATCTGGGGATTATCTTCCGTGTTTTACCATTGGCACTGCAACGCTGTTGCCTTTGGTGTTGCATTACTCTTGCCTGCAATGGATTACCTTTTGACCTTCCCTTACTGTTTCTGCACGTTGCACCTACTATTTCCTGGCATGCATCCTGCAGAGCCCTGTCATGTGTAGTTTCTGGGACATGGCATATCGTGCGCTTTGTGTGCCGCTGCCATTATGCTGCCTGTCTGCTTGGCTCTGCTGTGTCAGGTCTTCACTCTTTGCAATCTGCTACCTCCCCTACTTTCTTTGCATTCATATGCCTCCCCTATCCCGTTTTGCAGGTTTCTGCATGCAGAGTTGTCAGCTGCCGCCGATTGGCCTTCGTGGGTTGATTAGTGTTGATTGCTCATTACTACTCCAATTACACTGCTTCCGCATTTCCTCATATTCTCAACATCACCTTCCTGTTTCCGATGTTATTTGCGGGGCGAGCGTCACATGACTGGGTTAAGGGAACGTAGTCATCCTCGTGCACATGCACCTCTGCACGCATTGTGTGCTCTCAGCTCAACTATTTCCCCACACGCCGGTCCTGCAGCTGTGATGTGCAATGTACAGCCCAGGTTTGCTGAGCTCCAATGTGCTTCCTCCTACAGTGGCACACCCCTCTGCAGGTGACATGTATTCCCTCTGAGCCACTCCTCAGTGTATTACCGCTGCGCCATTTGGTACAGCCTTACACCGGTGGGGGTTTTGCGATTCAGTATTATCTGCCTCATTTGCATGACATTGACTACTAATTCATAGTTACCACGCCGAACACTGCCACGAGTCCTTGGCAACCCTTGCACCGTGGTTGTGGCTTTCCATGCATACCATAGTGTATTGTGGCTGTGAAGCTGATGTGTATTACGCTGCTGTTTTATAACATTGTCATATTATTTCATTGTTTTGCACCTTCCGCAGACATGTCCTGGGGTTCTGCTGTGAGTTTCTGTGGACATACCATTTATGTTATTATTTACATGTTGTGCATGTTTTCTTTTGACATTCTCTGTGTCTTTTGCCATTGGCATATGGCAACAGTGTGATACCTGACGCTGACAGCCTTCCGTTACTCCTATGTTATGTTTGGGAAAATGTAAACCGTTTTTTTTTTGGTTTACATTGCCATGGCCTTATGCTACGCCTGCACCACTTCGTGGATCGCTATATGCCTTCATTTGCATGGTGCAACACCGCACATGGGATGTTTAGCATACCTATGCCGGAGGCGGCGCAGATCCGGCGCACGCCGGTAGTGCACGTGGGATTGGATCGTACCTGAATCGCTCGGCGGCCATATTTGGCGTTGTAATGACTATGCTATGCGTGCGCCTGGCGCAAGGTTAATGAATCCCGGGGAAAAATTATAATGAGGATATAATATATCTGTATAATAAGGTTTGCCATTAGATGTCTCACATTAACTAGTCTTGATATATTCCATATATTTTTTCTTTAAAAAAAAATCAAAAATCATAGATTAAAATGTTTCTGCCTTTGCTTTACATCCTGGTTATTGAGTGTGGCATATTCTAATATCAAGACTAACAGCCTGACAAAACTACATTTTCAGTCATACTCTATAACATTTACTACAGCATAAGCCATTGGCAGTAACAGCATTGCAACTAGCTAACAGCTATTTACATTGCTGGTTGGTAGTAAATACACTGCAATTTTGCTGAAAGCTGTATATTTTGCATGCTGCAAACTTCATTACTTGAAAAACTCTGTAAAACACTTAACACAGCCACAAAGAGAGTGGAAAGAAGCAAAGCGGTGAATAAATGGCTTTAACAATTGTTAGGACACTTCACTCTGTCACACTATTATTTTTTCTTTGTGAATGTGTGTGTGTGTGTGTGTGTGTGTGTGTGTGTGTGTGTGTGTGTGTGTGTGTGTGTGTGTATATGTGTGTGTACGTGTGTGTGAGAGAGAGCGAGAGAAGAAGTGTATAACAGCTGTGAAAGCTGTGAAAATCCTTTTGTAGGTTGTACTCTGGTGACTCCTATTGTGCATTAGGGTGACACTAGAACTTACAGAGATGAAAAGTGTTTAATAATAAAACTTTGTTGTGCACCATTCTTACATCAGAAAGGTGCTTTGTAAAATTGTCTTTTTCCCAAATTTAAAAAGGAATCCTGGTGGTCCAAGCACTACAGTGGTAATGTGTCCTTGCCAGCAGTTGTACCCCTTGCTGATATAGTACATGTATTAATCATCTCTCTTTCTTGTTGTTACTCATAGATATCAGTGGTAAAATAGGCCAGTAACCAGCACTAAATTTGTTCACATCTTACACTCGGCTTGACATAGACTTATGAGTTTGTCAGTAACAGTAGTGCTGCCTTAGCAGTGTAGCCTGTCACTATTTTCACTGTGGACATTGATTAACTGAAGCTTGCTTGCAGCCAAAAAGACAAACTACTATATGAGTGTTGCACAAATAAAATATTTTCATACTACTGATATTTTTGATTTACAGTAGTTTATATGCAAAGCAGCAGCAGCATCTGATTCTTGACAAAACCATTATTAGATGTTATAACGAGATGTTTTCTAAGCAAGATAATTCAATGCTCAGTGTCACAAAGCACAATTTATTACTTTCAAGCTCTAGGGCATTTATATCCTTTTCATACAATAGATGGCCTTATTGTCAAACTCCAGGGCTTTTACATCACTTGTCTTTTTCCTAAGTACAGATAAGTGACACAAGCTACAGAAGTGTGGTATTATAACAAGTTATATAACCCGTAGGTTATTATGACAAGTTCGTATGTTAAATAAATAATATATAAAAAAAAAAAAAAAAAAAAAGAACAAGCTCAGAAACCAAAAAAGTAACCAAGAAAACGAGGTGATGACAGGCCAGCCTCAGGAATAAACACTTCCATAGCCCAAAAGTTGATGAACCATTTATTCAAATTTTCAAAAAGGCAACACAAAGTTAAATGCTTTCATCCACTTAAACTCGGGACTTCATCAGAACAATGGTGCCTTAAATAAAGAAATTAATAAATAGTAAAATAACTCTCTTTTTTATATCCAAAGTGTTGCTTTACTCATATTTAAAGTGAGGTTATTGTTTGCCTGTTCGTGGACTGTTTACGATTTTTGCCGTTTTCTACTTATTATCTTGTTTAAACAGTCCCAAGTTAATCCTTGCTGCATGGTACCTGATTTGGTGTTTTTTACTTAAATAGTAAAATTGTTAAATCATGCATATCAGAGCATCCTATCAAATTAAAACATCAATTAATTAAATAAATTTTGAACTTTAAAACCAAGATAGTGTTGAAATCACTGTAAAAATGTATAAATTAAACACCTAGTTTGTTAAAAACTTGGTTCAAAATTTAGATTTAAATATGTTTAGATAAAAATAAAAATACAAATAAATGTTTGTAGCCAACTCTGCCAGCTTCAAACTTGAAGCAATGTACTGTATTAAAACATAATAATCAATGAGTGACTTGTTAAAACTTGTAAAAATTGAAATACCACAAATGTTCATAAAGCATCAACTAAAACGGAAGACCTAAAAGGGAAATTCATAATCTAGTCACCCTTAGTTTTAATAAAGAACTTAAAGGATGTATAATCATTTAAATCTGGATGGATAGCAGCACTGAGACTGACTTGTCACAGGAGATCCCTGTATTCAAGTCTAGTTTCCAATACCCCCCCCCGGTTGACAGGCACTTGTTCAAGAATAAAAAAAGAGAAATGTTTTACCAAGTGTGCAGCTGATCCTGTATGTAGATAAACCACTATTTGCATTAGAAATATCACAAGTGTGTTCATACACTCTTTTCTTAAGGGCATGCTCTGTTTTGCCCAAATAAAAACAGTGACAGAAATTACAAAATGATAAATATACTACCCCTTTGATGTTACATTCACAACTGTGGACAAGTTTAAATTCCATATTGCATGATCTTAATTTCAAAGAGGGGCCCTCAAATATATACTTGAAATAAGTGCACACTCCACATTTTCCTGTACAGAGAGATCCTGACCTGGTTTAAATTTGCACTTGTTAGTGCCACCATATTCAATAATATCTTTAATTTTGAAATGCCTCTTAAACACAAATTGGGTTGTGTACCCATGATTTTTGACAAGCTATCATCACTTTAAATGACCCTACAATTGTTCCTAATTGATTGTTGAAAAAGGTTACTTTAATTTCCAAATCTTAAAACCATCATAAAGTCAGGGCTAACTGTGTTCTTATTATCTTGTTTTGCAGCTTTTTTGTGAAAGCCTCTACCCAACAAGGGTGGAAAGCAATCAGACCGCTTACCACATACTCTGTTCTTAACCTCACTTAAATGACCTTTGGGATGCCCCCTAACCTTAAACATTTCAATAAGATTGTCAACACCTAACAAGAAGTTGTCCTCTTCAGATTCCATTTTTCACCTTTGCCACTATATGTTGGACTTGCAAAAGGGTTAACTAGCTCCATTAGGTTAGGCAGTGACATTTAAAATAATACTTATAATTTTTGTTCATGTATTGTTATGGAGTCCTTTAATTTATTCTACATAGAAAGCCTATTATAAAATGAGTATATTAACTATTCTATAGAACAGAAATATTTATGGATTTAAACTGATATAATCCTAACTTTACAGCATTGCTGGAGTTATACTTAAACTCAGCAAGATATCATGATTTTGTGAAGGATGCAAAGAACATCATAAATAAAGTATGATGCAAGATCTGCAGGATATAAAAAAGAGGAAATAACATAAAATGATACAGAACATTTGATATGTAATAAGACAAAACATTCTAGAAGATCAACTCAGACGTAAAATATATGAAAATATGAGAACAGTGCATAAAGCAGCAAAAGTAAATCTGGCCTTTGACTAGTACACACAACCTATATTATAGAGAAGAACAAGCAGCATTTGCCATAGACAAAGTGTTAACAGTGTAGAGAAAAATACAAATATAGAAAACGGGCAAGATGTTGCTGTGGTGGATACATTGTTGCAATTTAAATCAGAAAATCAAGTGACTAAAACTAGGGTAAAATACATGCTATTCATATTTTGGGAAAAAGATGGGAAAATAAGTATGACCATTACAAATATGAGAGAGCAGCTAATGATATAAATAAGCAAAGTTCCAGCTCCAAATATAAACTAAAAGAATGGAGGGTAAAATAATATTAGAAAACATGAGAATACGATAGAGCAAGGTGATCACAAGATGACAAAAATGCTAATCTTACAGATAGTATAAAGAAAGTCATCATTACTATACTTTTGTAAAGAAAGCTTATGCTTACATACACAGAATACACCACAGACACACACACACACACACACACACACACACACACACACACACACACACAAGCACAGTGCACGCACACACACACACACACACACACACACACACACACACACACACACACACACATTCACAGGATATAAATAAACTGATAGCTCCAAAGAAAAGTGGCTGTCATGACAATAGGGGAAATGGTGGGATTAAGAGGAGATAAACCAGGAGCTAAAATAATCTTATGAACTATTTATTAATATACAGACACATTTAGAAACTGCATGCAACAGAGCATTACAAAAACATGGATAAATCAGGCAAGACAGAGCATTCAGACTCTTTGATAAAAATGTGCTTTGAACCTCAGCTCAAAAGATAAGAAAAATAAAAAAGTTAAAGTGCAGAATAATACAAAAATACAAAGGCAAAAAGAGCAGAGAATAAAGTAAACACAAAAGGGACTTCTGTTGAATGCTGATGATGTTTTAGTTACTAGAAATTCCTGCTTTAGAAATCTAGATGTATATCTTTGTGATTTAAACCAAATTTACAAGACAAGTTAAGCATGCTGCTTAAGAATTAGTTATCCATAATTAGTGACTGAGAGGTGTGAGTGCATATCATTGTGATTCGGCCAACTTTACAAGACAAGTTACACATTCTTTCTTGGACTTTGTGAGTAATGTATTGAAAAAGTAAAAAATAAAATAAAATAACACAGCATTTATCCATGTTTATGTAATGCTCTGTTGCATGCAGTTTCTAAATGTGTCTGTATATTAATAAATAGTTCATAAGATTCTTTTAGCTCCTGGACTAAAATATTTGTATTGCATGGACACGGAAATTCCATTCTGATATCCAGAAAAAGACAAATCAGTTAAGCATTTCTATAACAAGAGATCTGATCTTAACAAATGTTAAACACCCCCTGCTTCACTTGTTAAGACTTGGTGCTGCACTGGTATCGACCAAGCAACAACAGTGTCAGAATCAAAAACAAATTTATTTCTGCCTGTTTTCTGTGCCTGCAAGGTGTCCCTGATTTTTTGTAAAATAAAAGAATCTGTTACACTGTCCTTCTGACAGTGCTTACTAAGTCCTCTACAGCTTCAAAAGCCTACAAAACACTTAGCAATATTTTCTCCTGTAACTAATATGGAGTAGTTCAAGCTCCATGCACTAGAATGAATTATAATTAGGTCTCCGATCTTAACCCTTTATTATGTGTTCCCAACATGGATGTCAAGATTTACCTGCTGAGCTTCGCTTACAAGGTAAATTTCTTGGCATCCATGTCTCGAATACATAATAAGCTGGTCATGATCGGCGACCTGTTCATAATCCTCTATGTTTTGCATGTAAGAGCGGATAACCTATAGTATGTGACAGAGGCAGAGATCTGGATTAGAATGATGAAAATCACTGTGGAATTGCATTTAAAAAAATGAAAGTAACTCTCTGTGTGCTGTTACTACAGCTCAGCAGGTCAGCAAAATCAGTTGAAATAAATTGATCATTAGTGTGTGTCTAAAGTAAAAAGCATATCATTATACATATGTCTACATAGACCACTGGGATCTAAATGAC
Source organism: Protopterus annectens (assembly GCF_019279795.1). Taxonomy (NCBI): domain Eukaryota; kingdom Metazoa; phylum Chordata; order Ceratodontiformes; family Protopteridae; genus Protopterus; species Protopterus annectens. Next base: position 843,791,207 of record NC_056741.1, read on the forward strand.
AGATCAACTTTGGATGAATGATACTATTCAGGTATATCAGCTCAGGCCTAAGGAATGAGATTATTCTGTTTAGAACATCACTCCTTAAAAGATCTTGGGAGGTAGATGAAAAAAATCATATACTAAACAAATGCCATAAGTCTAAGAAATAAGGTCAGTCTCTGGGGCAGATCTGAAAATAAAATGTCAGCAGACAGACACTTCGCTAAAGGACATGATTAGGGTGGTCAAAAACCACTGGATATTTGCACTACCACCCTCACTTCTAACAGAATTAATATCACAGTATTTATTATGAAGATGTTTAGAACTGTGGAAAACCTCTTCCTGTGGGGAACTGATGACAAAAGAGAAATATTCCATGCAATCCAATTAGATGCTAATACAGAACTGAAACCAATCATCGCTTATAGATCATCACCAAAGGCTAAATCAACTGATATGTGGAACTACATTGATTTCATAACATGTACTTAACTGGTAGCATCAAAATAATCCCTGGGGATTAAATTTACCTTGAATCATATGTCACCAAATGAAGAAATGTATGGAAAATTGTTAACAGGAAAGTAAATAATGTGGGAAGAAATAGCCAGGGAATTGTTATGGCTAGGCTTGTATAGGCCCTAGGGCTGATAGCCTAGTACCAACCTATGAACCTATGAACACAGTTCTATAAGAAAAAAGAAGCCATCAGTTTTGGAGGCAATATATTAGAATATTTTTCTTAATCAAAATCGCATTGAATACTAGTATCCCCTTTTTACTGGTTGGTGATCACATACTCATTATAGGCTGCATGATGTTAAGTCTAGTTAGGCCATTACTTGATGACTTATCTCAGCAAAACTGTAAAAAAATATAAAGAAACATGAAAACCTATCTGTTTCTCAGTCTGATTTTAGAAAAATGGAAATGGAAGAAATAATTTGTAAACATTTTGTGTGCAAATATAGTGGAAAATACTGAAAAAATACATGAACATAAACATTTATTTTAGCAAAGTAACTTCAAAAATAGTTAAAAAGGTATGACATGAAGAAGGCAAAGATGAAGGATATAAAAATTACTAATCAAGTATATAAGGAAAATTAAAATACAGAAAGAATCCGGTAACAAAGTTAAACTTGCATCCCAGGTAAAGGCAGCTAAAATCCTTCTTTGCTTATATCAATGCGGCTAAAGGTTGTTTCGTAAAGAACCCATAGTTTTAAATGACCAAAGTGAAAGAATATTAAATACGCATCAAGTCTTACTGTTGTCTAAGTACTTTATCCAATCCTTATGTAAGGGCATTACCTAAAATAAGAAGAAAACACATCATTTGCAGATTAAAAGAATTGCTGCAGGGAAACTTAAAATCCTCCTTTTGAGCACCAACTCCTCTAAGGATGTAATGGACATAACAAATTATATGGCTTGGTGATTGCCTCTGTTAGTTCTTTGGATGTTCACTCAAATTATTAAGATTAACATTGTGCTCACTTTTCTGAGGAGTGATTCTTGGCAAACAGGCTGAGATATTTTGTTTTGATATGTCATCTGTTCCTGATTTTCCTGTATATACAGCGAAATCAAGAATATATCATCCAGTGTTATTATTTCCTGAAATGTTATGCCTCTCAAAGATCTTTACTTAAGATGTTATATTTCACTGGCATTTATTGCTTAGAGCCAAGCTGGCTTTTGAAAATGAGAAGTAAGTTGTCTGTAGTAAGCCTGATGTGGGAATATTTTATACAGGAACATGAATGGAATTATTATTTATTTTTAAGCCTGGCAGATGGAAGTTTAGAAAGTCTGCTGTTTGTGAAGTGCAGAAATTTTAGTATGTTTAAGAACAAATCTTTGCTCATGATTTGTTGAAAAATGGATTCCAACAGTAGTGGATTTGTTGAAAAGCAGTTTAGAAACTGCAGTTTCCTATAATTTACATTACTAATTTAGCTTCAGGTGTGAATTTCCTTTGTTCAGCACGTGTGTGGTATACTTGTTAGTTTCACTATACATTATGATACCTTAACTAACATCTAGTTCAGTCTCATGAAAAATATTTGGAAACATTCCAGTGCTGATGGAGGATTTGACAGTGCATTGTAAATGTCAGAGTTCTCAGTCTTATATGTAATAATGTTTGATGTGTTGTAGGGCAAATTAAATGCAATTAGTCTTCCATATGTGAGGAAACTGTCATTGCTTAACTGCCCCCCTTGGAATTCACTGACTCCTTTCCTAGCTGTCTTAGAGGTTGAAGTAGCTACTGCCTTTCACCTGTTTTCTGAAGTATGAAAGTACCTAGAAGATGAGTGTAAACTATTTTCCCATCATAAACACATAAGAAGACATCAAGATCCTCCAGGAAAGCCTTATACAAACAAAATAGCTGGTGTCAAAATCATGGCCCAAAAATAGATAACAAAAAAAGCATAACTGTATCCTTCAACAAACATGACGTCCCCAGCAACTGCCACATAGACAACATTCCCCAGTAGTGAGGGACCTGGGGACCCATGTAGATAATGAGCTGTGCACTGGTTATTTTGTATCTACTATTGTTCGGAAACCCTTTTTCACTGAGCAGCTTATTAGAAAGGGTATCACACCCAGATCCATAGAGGTGATCATTCCACTCAATTTAGCACTCATTATGCCTCTCATTGAGTACAATGTCATCTCTGGTATGTGTAGATCAATATGTGTGTACAGCTTTAAGATACTTTCTAGGGGCTTGCACAAGTGTATAAATATTGAACACATGCTAGTCTGACTGCCATTTTGTAGTAAGCTGTTGAGATGTAAGCATGTATGTCTGTATAGTCTGTCTGTTAATCAGTTTGTTGATATTTTGTTATTCTGCTATCCATCCTGATTTGTTTCTATGTAATAAAACATATAAACGAGCTACCCCACCTATGTCACTCATCAATACTAGAGAGGGATGAGTGACATAGTGTCAGAAGTGGCATGTCTAAAAAGGACATGGTGCCAAAATGGGATCCAGAAATCCAGCATCAAGTGCTTCTTGGTCACTCAGTTAAGACTGGAGGAATATACAAAAGTGAATCATCCCTAATGCATGTATAACTCACAAAACAGCTCAGAAATGAATTTCAGGTATTAAAACTTGCCTGCATTTGTATAATGTCACTCACTGTAAATAATAGTATGATTGTGGAGCTTTTCCTCCCCGGGTCTGTACTGAAAATTGACATATATCCAGTTGGACTAGCCCGGTCAACAAATGTAAAATAAATAAATAAAATAAAAATAAATAAAACTTGCTCAAATGATTTCTTATTCGCAAAATATGAAACGAGACATTCGTAACACTCTAAACAAGTTTCTAAGTAACAGAAATATTCAATATTACAATATATTAACAGAAATATTCAAAATAACAACAGAAAATGTCTGAAATAAAGTCCAAATTGCATAAAATGAATAAAATAAGGGATACACTATTAGAAACTCCTGGTGTTCTGGCTGCAGTGTGATTCTCAAACACATTTCTTGGCATTTTAACCTTTCAGAGTTCTGCATTGTCTTAATTTTGCCTGACTGGATTATTTTATATATTTTCTGGCATTGTTTTCTGTTTCTCATCTGTCCTGAAACTGCACTGTTTTCTGTTTCTCATCTGTCCTGAAACTGCTTCCCCCCTATTCCTGTGGTGAAGTTTATAAAACTGGTCTAACAGCTTTTGCGTTATCTGATTGCTTCAAGGCTTGCTGGTTTAAAAATAGTTTCTGTTTGTAAATTACTGCATGAACTGTAGGAAAATCCTGGTGTTCTGGTTACAGTGTGATTCTCAAACAATCTGGAAATATATCACTGATTAATAAATATATTTCTTAGCATTTTAACCTTTCAGTGTTCTGCATTGTCTTAATTTTGCCTGACTGAATTATTTTATATATTTTCTGTTTCTCATCTGTCCTGAAAATGTTTTTCCCCTCTCCCCCACCCTATTCTTGTGGTGGTGTTATAGTTGGTGGCTTTGCAGTTGCCCGCCCCTACTGTAAATTTGATCTGGGACACCCCTCCCAGTCTGGTGTTCACTTTAGTTAATACAGAGAGAACATTTGAGAAGGCCAGCCCACTTAGGTTCTTAACCTTGAATTTTTCTTCTGCTCCTTCTTCCTCTCTCCTTTCACTTTACTAAAAAAATGCACTTTATTTTGCTTTTGCCTCTTCTTAAAAGTACATTATTCTGCTCCATTTATTAGTGCTTGATAGTAGTCTGATTAAATTTTAACTGTTACTCTAAGCTTTTTGATTTAAGCACTTGGGCTCCAGACCAGTTGTTTTACATTAAGAATGTTTGTGGTCTGCACTGTTGTGGCAGGACAGGTAGCATACATCCTTCTAAGTTGGGAATTGCTGATTGAAGGCTTAGTGTCTGTTATTCTAAAAGTGTATTAGTTCTGGTTAAAGCACTTGGGCTTCAGGACAGTTATTTTTCACTAAGAAGGTTTGTGGTCTGCACTCTTTTGGGAGGAGATGCTAGATTCTGCCCTTCTGAGCTGGGAATTTCTGGTTAAAGGCTTATGGTGCCTGCTTATTTGAATGGTTTCTTCCTGAAATTGGTGCGCCTTGGTTGCTGTAGCATAGACTCGATTCAGGCATCCTGAATCTAGTTTTGTTTGTATAACTTGAGCACTAATCCAGGGCATCTCTTTTGGAGAAGGTTCCCCTGCAGCCTAGTGGCAGGAATGTGCAGTTAGAACTTGTCTGATTGAAGACTGCTGGAACAGGGCTCAGTTTTGAGCTTTTTTACTGATTAACTGGGTCATTTGTTTAAATCAGTTTGTTCATTTTCTATTGTTATATAAATAATTGCACTTTATTCATCTGCTTTAACTGTATTTGTGTTTCTTCCTACTCTATTACTTTATTTTGCTTTTGCTGCTTTTTCTTAAAAATACTTAATTGCATTTATTCTGCTGCATTTATTACTGCTTGTTAGTAGCCTGATTAAATTGTAACTGTTATTCTAAGCCCTTTAGTGAAGAACTTGGGTTTCAGATCAGTTGTTTTACATTAAGAAGGTTTGTGGCCTGCGCTGTTGTGACAGGACACGTAGCTTACATCCTTCTAAGTTGGGAGTTGCTGGTTGAAGGCTTAGTGTCTGTTATTCTAAAAGTGTATTAGTTCTGGTTTAAGCAGTTGGGCTTTGGGCCAGTTATTTTACATTAAGAAGGTGTGGTCTGCACTCTTGTGGGAGGAGAGAGTAGATTCTGCCTTTCTGTTGGAACTTTCTGGTTAAAGGCTTATTGTGCCTGCTGCTTATTTGAACTGTTTCTTTCTGAAATTGGTACACCTTGTTTGCTGAAGCATAGACTAAATTCAGACCTGCTGAATCTAGCTTTGTTTGTATAACTTGAGCACTAATCCAGACCATCTTTTTTTGGAGAAGGTTCCCCTGCACCCTAGTGGCAGGTGTGTGCAGTTAGAACTTGCCTGATTGAAGACTGCTGGAACTAGGCTCAGTTTTTAACTTTTTATTGGTTAATTGGTTAATTTGTTTAAATCAGTTTGCCCATTTGCTACTGTTATATTTAAAAAATATATATATATATATATATATATATATATATCTAGGATAATGAGAGAAACATACTCACAAGCGTGGAGAGTGTGTTGAGGAGATGGAAAAAGTACTTTGAGGAGTTGATGAATGAAGAGAATGAGAGGGAGTGAAGGTTGGATGATGTGAGGATAGTGAATCATGAAGCACAATGGATTAGCAAGGAGGAAGTAAGGATAGCTATGAAGAGGATGAAGAATGGAAAGGCTGTTGGCCAAGATGACATACCTGTGGAAGCATGGAGGTGTTTAGGTGAAATGGCAGTGGAGTTTTTAACCAGATTGTTTAATGAAATCTTGGAAAGTGAGAGGATGCCTGAGGAATGGAGAAAAAGTGTTTTGCTACCGATTTTTAAGGATAAGGGTGATGTGCAGAGCTGTAGTAACTACAGTGGGATTAAACTGATCAGTCACAACATGAAGTTATGGGAAAGAGTAGTGGAAGCTAGGTTAAGAAGGGACGTGATGATTAGTGATCAGCAGTATGGTTTCATGCCAGGAAAGAGCACTACAGATGTGATGTTTGCTCTGAGAGTGTTGATGGAGAAGTACAGAGAAGGTCAGAAGGAGTTGTATTGTGTTTTTGTAGACTTAGAGAAAGCATATGACAGGGTGCCTAGAGAGGAGTTGTGGTATTGTATGAGGAAGTCAGGAGTATCAGAGAAGTATGTAAGAGTGGTACAGGATATGTACGAGGGTAGTGTGACAGCGGTGAGGTTTGCAGTGGGAGTGGCGGATGCGTTTAAGGTGGAGGTGGATCAAGGATCAGCTCTGAGCCCTTTCCTATTTGCAATGGTGATGGACAGGTTGACAGACGAGATTAGACAGGAGTCCCTGTGGACTATGATGTTTGCAGATGAAATTGTGATCTGTAGTGAGAGTAGGGAACAGGTGGAGGTGACCCTGGGGAGATGGAGATATGCTCTAGAGAGAAGAGGAATGAAGGTCAGTAGGACTAAGACAGAATATATGTGTGTGAATGAGAGGGAGGATAGAGGAATGGTGAGGATACAAGGAGTAGTGGTGGTGAAGGTGGATGAGTTTAAATACTAGAGATCAATAGTTCAGTGTAACGGTGAGTGTAGAAGAGAGGTGAAGAAGAGAGTACAGGCAGGATGGACTGGGTGGAGAACAGTATCAGGAGTGATTTGTGACAGACGAGTACCAGTAAGAGTGAAAGGGAAGGTCTACAAGAGGGTAGTGAGACCAGCTATGTTATTTGGGTTGGAGACAGTGGCACTGACAAAAAGGCAGGAGTTTGAGCTGGATGTGGCAGAGGTAAAGATGTTAAGATTTGCACTGGGTGTGACGAGGGTGGACAGGATTAGGAATGTGTATATTAGAGGGTCAGCTCAGGTTGGAAGGTTTGGAGACAAAGCCAGAGAGGCAAGATTATGTTGGTTTGGACATGTGCTGAGGAGGGATGCTGAGGATATTGGGAAAAAGATGCTAAGGATGAAGCTACCAGGTAACAGGAAAAGAGGAAGGCCTAAGATAAGGTTTATGGATGTGGTGAGAGAGGACATGCAAGTGGTTGGTGTGACAGAGCAATATGCAGAGGACAGGAAGAAATGGAAACAGATGATCCGGTGTGGCGACCCCTACTGGGAACAGCCGAAAGAAGATGATGTATATACACTTTATGCATCACCGCTTAACTAGGGTTAAACTATTCCAAGCACCATAAAGTCTGCTCTTCAAATTTTCACTTAGAACTAGCTAGTTATTTAGTTTTAGAACTAAAATCTGTTTCTATGAGCTCAACACTTTTTCAGAACTCATTGTAAGCACTAAATAAGCTATAAATTACTACAGCACCCAACTTTCCTCACTTGTCTAGAGGAAAACAGTTTTTAGTACTTAATAAATAAGCACCTATCCAGGCATGTCTAAGGGTCAGCTCCCAGTGTTTCCTCCTGTCTACCTGATGAATCTGGGCATCTTGGGGCAATGCAGCAATTGCCTCATGTACACAGACAACCCTCTCCTCCTACCACCCAACACTACAACCTGTGAGAGATGCACTTATATAGCCAAACTGGAAGCAAAGCTCTCTTCACCCAAGACTAGACTAGACAGTCAAGAGGAGAAGGAAAACACTTGCACCACACTACACTCATCACATAGTCCCTCAAAACCTACATCACCAAAACACACACATAGAAACATGAAATACACACCTACATTCACAGAGGATCTCAATACAAATCTACTCAAGTAACAGATACCTCCAAAGCAGAAACTCAAGCATCATCCACCCCCAACACAACCCAAATGACACATAGCCCACAAACTCAGTGTGCCACTCAACCACAGCCCATAAGGCGTAACAACGTATCCAACACTCTAGTCAGGCACACTGATGTTCCACTCACCAGGCTAAACAAGGTGAAAGTTACAGTCAGCTGCCTGTCGGGTGCCAGGATCTTCCACATAATGCACGCACTCAGGTCACTCCACAATAAGTACAAATATGACTCTGTCATTGTCTATGTTGGTGTGAATGACCTGAGATGTACCTCCCTGGACAACATGAAAAGAGACATGGAGGAGCTCTCCAATCTTGTAGCCCAGGCAGGTATGACCCTAGCCCTGAATAGCATCCTGCCATCACCCAGAATGATACTACAGTACAAGGACAAAATTATTGACTTCAACAATTGGCTAAGTTTCTGGTGTCATTCTAAGGGGATCCAGTATCTGTCTGCTTGGGATGACATGATCGACAAACCATGATGCTTTGCCAGAGATGGCCTGCATCTGTCGCCCTTGGGATTCCAGATACTGGCTAAGGCTCTTGCCACTCCTATAGTGCCTTTTTTAGGCAAGGTTCAAATGACAAATTCACCACCTTAACAGGTACAAGCAAGCAAAATCTGAGGGTAATGCTACTCAATGCTAGAAGTCTAAACCTCAAAATGCATTCACTTGAGGCACTCCTTAAAATGGAGAACATCAACATCTGTGCAGTGACAGAGACCTGGTTCAAGGCTCCAGAGAGCACCCCTGCATTACCAATCTATAATTCATACCACACCTTTCGGCCACCTAACCCGGTCCGAAACACTAAAGGAGGAGGCATGTCCATATTCATTAAGGATATCCACACCTTCAGGCTAGTTGCTCAGCATAATGCATCCGAGATTATGCAAGTGCAACTAACTCTGGGCAAGACCAAATTGCTACAGATCCCCCACCAAGACCCAGGATTCCCACTCCTCATTTCTTGATACACTGGAAAATATTAGGGTACAACCCAATACCCTAATAATGGGCGATGGATCAACTTATCCACACCATCACCAGGGGTAGCAATATCCTAGAACTGGTCATTACCAACATGGGCAACCGGTGTTCCACATCAGAGGTCAACTCCTCATTGGTCAGATCCGACCACAAGCTAACCACCCTAATCATCTACATCCCACCCCCACCCCCCATTAGGGAAACCACCGTAAAAAATGTCTCCAAAGTCAACTTCATGCTTCTTAAGACAGAAGTGGCAAACTTCATGACACCCATGCAGACAGACAATAGAGGTACGACTGCTGAATCCTACACAAATGCACTTTATAAGCACTTACATGAGTGCATGGATCGTGCTATCCCTAACAGAACCAAGATGCTATCCTCCAAAAAAAGGAAGTCAATCTGGTGGTCCCCTGCCATAAACAAACTCTACAACAGAAGAAAGAAACTGTTGCAAAAAAAGAGTTAAATCCCATGATTGGAGGAACTCCCTGGTCAGCCTCAGAAAGAAGCTGAGATCCCTCATAAAATCCTCCAAAGCTAGTTACGAAAACAAAATTGCCACTAATTCTAAAGACAACCACAAAGCATTCTATAGCTATGTCAAGAATCTCAATGGCAACACTTAGATCTGCTCTGAGTTACAGCACAATGGCACTAAATATACAAAACCAACTGATATTGCCAACATCCTGGCAGATAGGTTCAGTGCTAACTTTACCCCACTCTCACCCCCTAAAGGGCCCATCTCTATACTGGAAGAATGCAAAATTCCTGTAATCACGACTGCACAGGTAAAAACCACACTCTCCAAAGTCAAGAACACAGCATCCATGGGACCTGACAACATCTCAGGCTGCATTCTACATGAACTGCAGAATGAATTGGCACCCCACCTAAGCACCATGTTCAATCATAGCCTCACCTCAGGCTTTGTGCCCACTGAATGGTGCACAGCGACAGTTATCCCACTCCACAAAGGGGGAGCCACCACAGACCCCAGGAACTACTGCCCCATTAGCTTAATGAGTCTCATCTGCAAGGCCATGGCACATATAATCATGGATCTTATACACAAAGACATTAATAATCTCCAAACTCTGGACCCCACCCAGTACGGGTTTGTAAAAGGCAGATCATGTCTCCTAAACCTGATAGACTTCTTTGAAGCAGTCACCAAAGCCATAGACAAGGGTACGGTGGTTCACACAGCCTATCTAGATCTCATCAAGGCTTTTGGCACCATCCCCCACTCTGGAATTATAGATAAACTCACTAAACTAGGTATAAATCCCTATGTCACAAGATGGGTTGCCAGCTGGCTCACTGACAGAACCCACACTGTGAAAGTAGTAGACTCCAAATCCAACTTCAGACCAGTGACAAGTGGAGTACCAAAGGATTCAGTCCTGGGTCCTCTCCTGTTTGGGTATCTACTTTTCTGAAGTACAGGCTAACACAGAAGGTCTTTGGCTAACGAAGTTTGCAGATGAGTGCAAACTAGGAGCCATAATTGAAACTCCTAACGATGTGGACATCCTACAAAAGGGCCTCACAGAGACAGATGCCTGGTGTCAAAGCCATGGCCTCAAGCTCAATGCCAAAAAGTGCATTGTCATCTCCTTTGGTAAAAACTCTGTACCCATGAGCTACCACATAGGTGGTTGTCTGCTTAACACCAAAAGAGTGATTAGAGACCTTGGGACACAGGTGGACAGTAGTCTGTCCTTTGATAATCACATCACCACAGTAGTCAAGAAATCCTTCTACATGGCACACCTCATCACAAAAGGTTTCTAATCCAAGAAAAAAAGAGGTCATTGTTCCCCTCTATTCGTCACTCATTAGACCCATTAAAGAGTACAGCGCCCCTTTTGGTATGTACATCACAAGACATCTACAACAACTGGAAAGGCCACAGAAATACCTCACAAAGAGGATTACTGCCCTAAAACAGATGCCCTATGCAGACCGTCTCAAAAACCTCCAGCTTTACTCCATCACATATCACCTACTCAGAGGCGATCTCTGCCTAACATACAAAGCTATGTTAAACCCAGAGCTGTTGGACATGCTCCAGTTAAAGAAATCCAAATCCCTACGAGATACATGCTCTAGGGACCTAAACCTTGTCACTACAATAAATAGAACATGCTGGAGGGATAGATTCCTGTCCCAGAGACTTCCCATACTCTGGAAAAAACTACCTATCTATATCAAACAAAGCTCCTCATTAGCACTCTTCAAGAAAAATCTTGATGAGTGTATGGAAAATAGGAAATTCACTCTGGGGATCACCTCTGTGGCTCTGCTCGACAGGGGCACAGGAAAATAATTATCTTGGGTGGTGAAACCCAGGGTACCTTTTTGCATGGCTTATATACACCTTAGGGCCAATAGCCTAGTGCCTACCTGTGAACCTATGAACCTATGAACAACCGCATTTTTTCGCTATGCACTACTTTTTCAAATTAATCAAAGCTATTCTAGTTGTCTGAAGTGTATGAAGTATTTGCACATTTGTGCAGTATTACAGTACATTTATTTCATAAAATCCAGCCATTTCAAAGCTTATTTTGCAAAGTACAGTCTTTCAAAGTGTTTATTTTGCATTTGAATGTTATTATAGGCACACATAGCATCTTGTTTGTATATAATTACAAAGGCCATTTTTTTCAGTTTGTTTGGGCATAATGTATTGGCATGGCTGAAGAATTTCATAGACCAGCTCCACTTGTTTTTCATACAAATATTACAGAGAACTAGAGAGTGTTTGAGCAAGAGTATGATATTTTCATACAGGCTGCATTTTCTGATAAAGATGACCATACAAATGCATTTATTTTGCTTAATTTGGCTCGGTCAGAAGCCATAGAAAAGGAACATTCATTTGTGTATGCACCTGCTGTCTTTGCAGGTGAGGGGGAAACCATCATATAGTTGTACCAGCTGAGTCAAAGGAAGACCCCGAATGCTTAAAATGTAAATTTAGGGAAATGTGTAACCCCCCCCAAATGAATGTTACAATGGAAAGGCATTTATTTTACACAAGGGATCAAAAGCCTGGTGTCACTTTTGCAGCATATATAACTGATTTGAGAAACAAAGCTAAAACATGCAGATTTGGTAATTTAAGGGATGAGTTGATAAAAGACAGACTTGTGTGTGGTATTAAAAATGATAGTGTGAGAAAGATTTTGCTTTGTGACAGTGATTTAACTTTGAATAAGGCCATTGGTATTTGTCAGATATATGAGCTTACAGAAAGCACACAAATATGCTTACAAATGAGAGATGTATACTTCCAGTAACTTCTAAGGCCAGTGTTGATTGTATGCAGCACTTGGTACAAAGAAACAGGCCCAAGTACATGACAGTAACTGTAAGCCCTGCAACAGTCCTTGGGAAACCCCATAGCTTTCTAGCAAGTTCCAGAGCATGCACAGTCTCAGTGAAGCATAAGAGTGAGTCAGCAAACTCAAAGAATGGGCACCCACCCAGTTTTATTGCCAACTGTCATAACCGTGGAGGAAGTCATGAGCCTAAAAGGGAAAAATGTTTAGCTTTTGGTCAGCAATGTCACAAATGCAATAAATGGAACCATTTTAAAAGGTTGTGTAAATCAAAAGGAACACATTCTTTTATTAATAGAGAATATTCAAAGAAACAAGTTGATCAATTAGAAAGCTGTGATGTAGGGTCATGTAATTTTTATGTTGATGGTGTGCCAGTGCTTCATGAAACAGTCAATGCAATAGATTTATGGGCAAAGAATGAAGTATTTTGTAGTGTTCGGATAAATGGAAAACTTATAGAGCTCAAAGTTGCACAGGTTCAAAGTTCAATGTTATGTCTGCAGAAACATTTTCTAGAGTATGTGCTGGTGAGAAGCTTGATTTGGCAAAGTGTGCGAAGCTTGTTGCTTATGGTGGTGAAGAAATTCAAACTGAAATCTCAGTGATGCTTTCACGTCACTCTACTGGGAGAAGCTATGACTTGTTATTTTATTTGGTCAAAAGGCACATACAGTCATTATCAGGGCTCAGAGACAGTTTGAAAATGGGACTGCTTTCATTTAATAAGGAAGTCCATCATGTTAGTTTAAAAGACCACTGTTCTAATTTCACCCAGTATATTTTCTCTACCTATGCTGATCTTTTCAAAGACAAACTAGGCAAGCTTCCAGTTGTGTACTCCATGAAGTTAGACCCAGATGTCAGCCCAGTTATCAAGCCAGCCTGGAAAGTTCCAGTAGTTATGCAGAATAGAGTCAAAGCTGAGCTAGATAAAATTGTGCAGCAAGGTGTAGTTTGTCCAGTTGAGGAACCAACTGAATGGGTATCCTTCATGGTGGTGGCTAATAAGAAAAGCTCAGATGATATCAGAATATGTATTGATCCAAGAGATTTGAACAAAGCACTGAAAAGACCTTATCATCCAATGCATACAGACGAAGAAGTTGCAGCTCTGATGCCAAATGCCACTGTTTTTTTTTTGTCTTAGATGGAAAGAGTTCATTTTGACAAATTTTGCTTGACAAGGAATCCTTGTTGCTATGTTCATTACTCTGGCATGTACAGATTTTTGAGAATGCCATTTGGGATAAATTCTGCCAGTGAAGTCTTTCAACGTGCAATGGAGCAAATTTTTTTCTGGGTATCCATGTGCTATTATAGTATATGATACTGTAGTAGAAGGTAATGGTGAAGTTGAGCATGACAGAAACCTCAGAAAAGTTCTGGAAAGAGCACATCAAGTGACTCTTAAGCTGAATCCTCGGAAATACAAGTTCAGGCTACAAGAAGTTACTTATGTTGGTCATTTGTTTACAACCAGACCCTTCCAAGCAAACAGCGATTCTTGCGATGCCAGCTCCAGAGAATGTTCAAGCCCTTCAGCATTTTCTTGGCATGGTTAAGTACCTAGGCAAGTTCATTCCTGATTTGAGCACTGCTCAGAGAGCTGACACGTGAAGATGTATTTTAGTCATGGTTGGAACAACACCAGAGAGCATCTGATGTCCTGAAACAGAGAATTGCCAGTCCACCAGCTCTCAGATACTATGATGTTCACAAGCCAGTTAGTCTTTCCTGTGATGCTTTGAAATCTGGTCTTGGTGCAGTCATTCTTCAAGAGGGTAAACCTGTTGCCTATGCATCCAGATCTCTAACCCAAACTGAAATGCTGTATGCTCAGATCGAGAAAGAACTCTTGGCAATCGTGTTTGCATGTTCGAAGTTCCATTATTCTATTTATGGTAGACCTGTCCAGATCAAAACAGACCACCAACCTCTAAACACTATTTTCAGAAAGCCTGTGCATTCAGCTCCAGCCAGATTGCAATATATGATGTTGAGATTGCAGAAGTGCAATTTCAATCTTGTCTACACAAAAGGCAAACTTTATTATCTTGCTGATACTTTATTCAGATCACCCAAAAATGACACTGAACAGCATGAAAATGAGAAACTTGATTTTGAAGTTATGGAAGTTAGAATTTTTTTCTTTCACACATCTTGATGAGCTTAGAAATCATACAGCCTCAGATCCTGTTTTACAGAAGCTAATCCACTTTATCAGTTGAGGATGGCCATCAAAGCAATCTAGTTTACATCAAGAAGTGCAACCTTATTTTCCATACAGAAATGAAATTTTGTCTGACGATAGTATCATCATGAAAGGTGCAAAAGTCATTGTTCCAAAGTCTTTGCAACAATATAATATTACTATTTTGCATAGTGGCCACCCAGGAACTGATTCTACTAAAAAGAGGGTGAGAGGACTAGTGTTTTGGCCTTCTATGTCACAAGACATTGAGAGAATACTTTTATCTTGTTCTGTATGTAATAGTATAAAGCCACATCAACAGAAGGAACCACTTCAGCTAAACCAGATTCCTGAACTACCTTGGTCGACCGAGGCCACTTACATTTTTGAATGGAATGATCAACATTACTTGGTGTTAGTAGACTCTTATTCCAGCTGATTTGAGATTGATCTACTTCCTAACCAAGTCTCCAGTACTGTCATTACTAAGATGAAGCATAATTTTGCAGTCAATGGTAGTCTTCACAAAGTTATTTCTGACAACGGCACACAGTTTACTAGCCAGCAATTCAAATGATTTGCCAAAGAATGGGTGTTTATTCATGCTACGAGTAGTCCTGACCACCCGCAGTCAAATGGTTTGGCAGAATGTGTAGTTCAAAGTGTGAAACAGTTCCTAGAGAAGTCAAAATGAGACAATAGTGATGTTTTCCTGAATCTCTTGAATTTCAGAAATATTCCTCATGATAAGCATCTTGGTTCACCTGTCCAGACACTTCTGTTGACACCAACCAGAACTACATTACCAGTCATCAGTAGTTTATTGGTTCCAAGTGCCAAGAATAACAGATCAGTGAAAGGCCATCTGTTAAAGAAATGCCTATCCCAGAAGTCTTATTATAATAAATCCAGCAAACCATTCAATCCATTGCATGAAGGAGAGACAGTGAGAATGCAAATGTGAAAAGGTTATGATCGGATTGGAGTTGTGAAGAGTATTTGTCCAGAGCCAAGATCCTACATTGTGGAATCACAAGGAGTAGAGTTTAGGTGGAACTGGAAACATTTGATGCTGGTGTCTAAACCTGTACCACAGCACCTAGCCTGTGAGAAAGACTCTATCTCAGAGTGAGTTGTCTAGTGTTCCAGTTCCAGAGGATGTTCCAGTAAATATCCCTGTTCCTGAGATGAATCCCGAAGTTCCTGATATGAGTTGTGCACTAAAGACTGTCCCTGTTGCTAAACCCACTTCTGATTACTATGTTATGATCAGGTCACATTTCCAGACCATGTTACAGATGCATTGCAGCTTGGACATGAACATTGTGTTTGTTTCTAATGTCTATATTATTGCATGTTGAATTCCAATGTCATTTCATTGAGAGCAATTTATTTAAGAGGGAGGATATAGATCAATATGTGTCTGCAGCTTTCTAGGGGCTTGCACAAGTGTATAAATGCTGAGCATCTGCGAGCCTGACAGCCATTTTGTAATAAACTGTTGAGATGTAAGCATGTATGTCTGTATGGTCTGTCTGTTAATCAGTTTGTTTATATTTTGTTATGCTGCTATCCATCCTGATGTATTTCTATGTAGTAAAGCATATAACCAAACTACCCCACCTGTTCGTCATCTATACTAGAGAGGGAAACATGACAGTATGTGCCTATACAAACATCTGACATAACTTGAGTGGCCACAACACTTTCTCACTGAAAAAAAAAATTAGCGGCCTAAATCACAAAAGTTCCACTGATTGCCTCAAGACCCTGACACTGTACTCAGTGCCTCAGAGACTGCTGAGAGTTGATTTCTGTCTCATAAAAGATCCATAATTCAAACTTGTCTCATAAGCAAGGCCAAGGAAGGAATTATCTTGGATCTAATAAATAATAACATAGGAAGCCTACTGATACTGGACCATACCCAGTTCAGTTTTATCAAAGGCAGGACATGTCTACTTAACCTGATAGACTTTTACGAGAAGATCATTAAAGCTATATGTGACAAAGAGAGATACTGTCAGCCCAGCTGGCTGGAATTTTGTAAATAATTATATGTTATTGGTGAATATCGAAGTGCTTTGTGTAAGATACATATGTTACAAATGTGTTGGTGCTGTATGTTATGTGTATATCAGACTTGTTTGTACAGGCATGTGTGTTGAAAATGGTATTTGCAAAATGCTTGTGTTTGAAATGGATCCACAGTGTATGATACTGGGAATAGAACAGAAATGTACATGCACTATTGCAACTGTCTGGATGTACATATTTTAATAGTGGAAACTGGAATACAGGAGGTTAACTTCAGTCCAAAACTTCAGAAAGATAGCTGAAATTAAATTACTTTATGGCTAGTGAATAAAAAACAAAAAGAGGCACACCACGACAATCGAAGCTAACCTTTTAATTCCACAAGTAAGCGGTTTCACGTCCCTTTGGACGCTTCATCAGACTTTAAAATACAGGGAAGATGGACTTCTTAAATAGTGACACAAAACCATTAAACCAATGAAATTACTCTCTTAATTAAAACATTCATTAGTGTTTTAAAAGTACAAAGACAAAGCAATGAAAACTCTTCATTCATACTCCACATAAAATGTATGTGTATTACATTCATACCCAGATAACTTCAAACTCTGCAACCAAGGAACAAACGTATATTGAAAAAATATAATTCTAAAAACACTTGTGTAAAAAAAAAAAAAAAATATATATATATATATATATATATATATATATATATATATATATATATATATATACACACACACACACACACACACACACACACACACACACACACAAACACATGTAACATCTCATTCTAAAAACATTTCATTCTAAAAAATTATTTTGTAGAATATATGTAGTTCTAAAAAATACATATGTATATATATCATATAAGAGTGTCTCCTAATAATTAATAATTTCTCATACTATTAATGAGTCAAAGGTGAAGCCGCGGTGGTACAGCGGTAGCATTGTTGCCTCACAGCAAGAGGTTCTCCTGTTCGATTCTCTGCTGGAGTGCCTTCTGTGTGGAGTCTGCATGTCCTCCCCGCGGTCAAGTAGCCTCCGAAAGACATGCGTGAATGGGCGTGCCTTCGCTGAAGGTTGGGCGTCGGGCTGGCAACTGTTTCTGCCACGGGAACATATTCCCCTTCATGAAATTGAGGGAATCTCTTTCCAATTTCTTCCTTTTAGCTTGCAATAACTTGTTTTCAAGAACCACTAATGTATCATTTATTTCTTG
The DNA here is from genome assembly GCF_019279795.1 of Protopterus annectens. Lineage (NCBI taxonomy): Eukaryota > Metazoa > Chordata > Ceratodontiformes > Protopteridae > Protopterus > Protopterus annectens. The sequence goes on from NC_056741.1 coordinate 843,808,851, forward strand.
CAACAAGTCGTTCATTTTGATGTGTGAAACCAAAGAGGCTAATTGCTGTTGAACTTGTTTGGCTTCATCACTTAAGGCAGTCTCAATAGCTACATAGTTCGCTATCAACAATTTTATGTAGCCAAAACTCGTCTCCAAGTTTAGCTTTTGCCAGTTAATCAAAAGTTCAGGGTAGGTAGAACCAAAAGTCAGCATCTTCAAGATGCATAAGCCTCTCGGGACAATTTGGAAACACATACAAGCCTCCATGTATTTCTGTTGCCACTGAGTATGTTTTAGGCCATAAAATGTTATCTTTCAGTTTCATTGCAGCAACAGACACTATGTCTATACTAGGGATCTTTCTCTATTGTCTTTAGGGTGAAATAATTACTGGTTTTGAAATGTGAAGGGATGCAATTGTTTTGTGACTTCCTCCATCTGCCTAGGAAAAGCCCTTGTCTATGTATTTTCACAGGTAGATGCTAAATACTACCAGCTGCTATCTGTGGTTGTTTTGGAGCCTGGTAACTAGGTGTCAGATAACAAGTGATGATGTCATTCTGCAAGTTATCCCAGCAGTAATATTTGAGATATTAATTTAACTCATTCCCTCCAGTAGAGCTCTTTTGAGTTTGTACCTTTAACTCCTAGTGGGCATGGCTAGAGCCTTTAAAAAAGGAAGTTATTTCCTTACAGTTCCAACAAATACTCATTGATATAAGTCAGATATCAATACAACTGTGTTTGCCATCATGTATGCTTCAGGATAAAATATTCAAATACCTTGTATGTAGCATAGTTTTGGAAGTATTAAGGCAAATATGAACAAGCAATATTTGACGCCTAGAGGAGCAGTAGGAGGTAACTGCAGATACACCTGGAGGTGTCACTCAGATGTAGTGAGGTAAAAAGTCTCTTAGAGAGACACAACATTCTGTATTCTGTCTTTGACCTGACAACAACTAGAGAAGATACATTCACTACATCTGCCTTGCTCTATAGTAAGTAAGTTAACTAGGGTATAGTAACTCTCTTAGATTCAGTCAGGAATATAGTGAAGCATAGTTTAGGTGTTTTCTTCATTTATATGAGACTGTTCTGTAATGTTATTTTAGATATTTCCTGTGATTTTTAACTTTGACGTCACTGTAAATATACACTGAGTATTTTCTTGTTCTTTTAATATTTATTATTAAATATATTTAAACATTTAATTTATTTGGTGACACTGTGGACCACTCCTAATAGCCTTAATCTTGGTCAAACTACCATTTGTATTAATAGTAACATTACACAGTAAGATTGGACACCCTTTGTTAAGGGCCTTAAAGTAGCTGATAAGGAACTGGCTGGTGGCAGTGATAACTACCTTATAGTCTGGGCTAAAGGGGGCATAGTTAGTAAACCTGTGCTAGCCTTTCCCAGGTGTGTGCGTGTGTATAAATCAAATCTCAAAGAGTGTGTGTGTCAGCTACTTGGGCATGGATACAAAATACTGGTTGGACAGAGAGGATGCTGGAGGTCTTGGCTTGGCCACTCAGCTGAGATCTCAACTCTATAGCTGTGCCAGTGGGGAGTCATACTCAGGATTAGGAGAAAGAGGGAGAAATCAGACCCGGACTGACTACAGTCTCTGTGTGCTCTTAAGGGAAATTGCACTTGATGCAGAGAGCTGCATCTGGTAATACCGTGTGTGTACTTTGTCATCCTCCCAGTGCACATTCCCCACTGGTGTTAGTGGTGAGGATTGAGGCTCATTGATTACTGGTTCAGTGGGAGGGTTGACACACTATGGAAGAGATCAAAATGGTGTACACTGCCTACCTTGACCTGGCCATGACATTTGACACAATACCTTACTCACACATTGTAGATAAGTTTGTAAAATTTGTCATAAACCCATAAACCCCCTACCTGATGGACAGCCAACTGGTTCACTGATAGGAAACAAAACATTTGGATAGGGGAACACATCTCCAAAAAGAATCCAGTCACTTGCAGAGTCCCACAGGGACTGGTGATGGGGCCCCTCCTTTTTGGCATTTACTTCTCTGAAATCAAGGCAAACATCAAGTACCGTTGACTGACCAAGTTTGGAGATGACTGCAAACTAGGCATGGTCACTTAATCCCATAAAGACACAGATACATTTCAAGAGGGCCTGATGCACACAAACAACTACTGCCAGAGCCATGGACTTAAACTCAGTATGCAAAAAAATGCATAATAGTACTCTTTGGAAAGACACAAGAAGTTGGGATAGGAGAGTCCACCTCCAAAAAGAGGCCAATCAGTAGTGGAGTCCCACAGAGATTTGTGCTGGAGCCTCTCCTTTTTGGCATCTACTTCACTAATATTAAGGCAAAACTCAAAGGCATCTGGCTGTTTAAGTTTGCAGATGACTGCAAAGAATGCATGGTCACTGAATCCCCTAAAGACACAGATGCATTTCAAGAGGGCCTGAAACAGACAAATAACTGGTACCAGAGCCATGGACTTAAACTCAATATGAAAAAAATGCATAGTACCCTTTTGAAAGACAGCCACCCTTGGAAATTGCAACATTGATAATACCCTTCTAAAAGTAGTCTCAGTGTTCAGGGATTTGGGAACTCATGTTGACAGTAACTTCAGCTTTAACCACTATGTGTTTATTGTGGTGAGAAAATCATTCCAAGTCGTACAATTTAGTAAGTAAGGGCATGACATCCAGGTCCAATGAGGTACCATTGTAGTGAGCTGTCATTAGACCAGTCATTGAGTACAATGCACCCTTCAGCATGTACATGAAGAGGCACATGAAACAGCAGGAGAGACCACAGAGATTCCGCACAAGAAGAATGCAGACCATCTCAATGCCTGTCCCTGTACTCAGTGTTTATTTTTGTGTGTGTGTGTGTGTGTGTGTGTGTGTGTGTGTGTGTGTGTGTGTGTGTGTATGTAAGTGTGTGTGTGTATATAAATATATCTATATCTATCTATATATATATATATATATATATATATATATATATATATATATATATATGTATATATATATATATTAAATATATAAATCTATATTGAAACCAAATGTGTTTGTAGTTCAAGGACCTCAACATATTTAACAAATACTAAAAAAGTGTGTGTGTGTGTGTGTGTGTGTGTGTGTGTGTGTGTGTGTGTGTGTGTGTGTGTGTGTGTGTGTGTATGTATACCGACTCCGTGTTAGATGTGCTGTGGTGTGTAATTTAGTGTGTAATTTAGTGTGTTCTGTCTCTTTAAGGGTATGGTGATCTGGCAGCCGATGTTCATTTATGTACGGAGATGCAGGTAGGTCTTTAACTTTTAAGGCTTTTGGTAGAAATTTGTTAATATTTAATTTTTGTGGGGAGTTGGTTGGGGTAGGTAGGTGAGAGTGTGTGTCTGAGAGTGCTGAATGTGGTGATTTTTGTATGTGTGCAGTGTGTGTGCGTTATTAGTGAGTATAAATATGATTGTCTGCAATGGGAGTGCAAGGCAAGTAAGGGAAGATTTTTTTTTTTTGTTTTTTTTGTTTCTAGTTAGTGGATCCTTGGAGTTGGTATATATAAGCAGTGGGGGTGTGTGGGCACAGCCCCCGACATGAGGGTTGCAGGGGGCTTGACGCCCTGCAGAAACGTATGGTTGTTGTATTGTTTTGAGATAGTTAGTGTTTATCTACTGTTTTGGGAGAGGGTTGGATTTTTATTTGTGTTGTGTTATTTTCTGTATTTTAATTGTTCGTTGTTTTGAACTTTCGTGTTTGTGAGGTTTCAAGTTTCTAGTCTTGAAATACTGAAATTCAAGATTTCAGTATTTTGAGATTAGAAACTGGACCCATATACATATATATATATATATACATATATATATATATATATATGTGTGTGTGTGTGTGTGTGTGTGTGTGTGCACACATACACCCACACACACACACACACACACACACACACACACACACACACACACATATATATATACTTAGTCATTTTTGCTGGTCTTCTCACTGTTTGAACAAGTGAAAGTTTTATATATATATATATATATATATATATATATATATATATATATATATATATATATATATATATCTTAAATATGTTATGTTTGCAGGGAAAAACAAAGAACATTCATAGGAGTGAGTACTTTTTCAGCTGTAAATAAGAGCAAACACTCATTTTAGTGACCATACTACTTAATAGAGTTTTAGCTGGCAGCCTTTTGTATGACATCGCTATGCAGTGGGGTCAGGGAATTTGCACTTATTCTCATTGTTGTGTGATCTTGGAATTGGTATATATAATTAGCAGGGGGTGTGAGGGAGCAGGTGGATTGCCCACTGATGAAAAACATTTCTGTCATTTTTTTTTTTTTTTTTTTTTAGTATCTAAAAGTCTGCTCTTTCAGCCATTCAATCTCCATGTTTTAGGCCTTGCTCTAGCAGGTCCCAACATTTCAAATGGTTACTGAAGTACAACAGTTCATTCATACACACACTCATACAGGCTCATGCACCGGCACCCACAAACACACACACTAGTACAGGCAGTATATTGATAGTATAACTCCAAAGAGGAATAATGATAGAAACCATCTGTCAAAATCCCTTAGTGTGAAATCCAAATCCATTTTTGCAGCAAGAGCTTCAGTTGCTGCTTTCCGACAGTAAATGTTACTGAACCCAGCCTAAACAAAATATAATCTTAATTCTTGTTATTAACAATACTCTTTAAAAAAAGAATGAACTGTTGTGGCAAAGTATCTGATAAACACTATTATACAATGACTCCCTATTACTATTCAAAAACATGCACGTTGATTGGTCCAGCCCAACCAGCGTGCCCGTTGTAAATCCCACAATATACCAACGGAAAAAGGTCCGGTCACCCGGACTTTTTTCCGTTGGTATAAAGTGCCCAAAAACCTTTTTTTTTTTTACAATTAAAAAAAAATGAAAATGGAGCAACGGAGACTTTGTTTTCTCCGTTGCTTCCGTTTCAAAGCATTGATGTACTGGGTATGCGTGGGAACACAAGTCCCATACGCATGCTCAGTACATCAAAACAAGGAAGCAGTGTACCACAACCAGCGGAAGAACAGTAATGTGCCGTTATACAAAGACATCATTTAAGAAAACTAAGTTTTTTTTTCCTTAAATAATGTATAATAGCAATAACCGACTCCGTGGTTTTGGTATATTGAAGATTTACCCACAGTTGCCTTTGTTTAATCACTTGGGCTTCACCCTCGTGATTAAACCACACCAACTGTGGGTAATTCTTCAATATACCACACCACGTCGTTGGTTATTGCTTTATTAATAGATATGTTTGTAGTAGTTTTCTTGAAATTAAGACCCCCCCCCCCCAAAGAAGGCCTCCATCGACAGAACATATATCAGGCTTTCCTAGGTAAGAGTGAGGGAAACCACAGAAAGCACAAACACAGATTCTTGCTTCAGACAATAAAGTCCTTGCTTAGGTC